>NW_026008484.1:18185-23126 GCF_001458135.2 Marmota marmota marmota | reverse complement strand
TAAGTACTATATATTTAATCATGTATAATGTACTTAATAACAATGTAAGTACTATATATTTAATCATGTATAATGTACTTAACCTATTTTAAGATATATACTCTTTATATATAAACATGTGTATCACATTATTTATATAATTTATTACATGATATTCTCATGTGAACATTTTAATTATGTGACCATTGTTCACCATATTAAGTGCTTTTAATAGTTTTATTCAAACTCCCCTCCATACAGACATAAAAATTTCATTTAACAACTTTTCTTCAAGAAAGAAATTTTCTAGATACGTGTGGTTAGTGTACTTTGATATATAAAGCAAAGCACTAAAAATGCCTAGATGAATTCATAGAACTCCATATACATGAAGATTTGATCCCACCACTTTTATTCAGTTTTAATAAAATAACACAGGCAAGTCTCTACATCCCAGCAAGGATGCCCTGTGGATCAGTAAAATATCAAAAGGAATAGATATAAAATATTCCTTTTAGTACCACACAATGTCTTCTTTGATGGCAATCATGTAGGAAATATAAATTAATAAAAATTGATCCATAAATAAACATTTGGCTATGTTACACTAAACTCTTTAGATTTGGTACATTTTATGCCAACAATTACAGTCATAAATTTAACTTCATTTAATAGAATCTGGCATAAATAATGTTTAAGAAAAAAAATTAAGTTAAACTTTAGGCCATAACAAATATAGCCCAAATAAAAAGAAACTACAAAAGTGACTAATATATTTTGAACACATAATAGCTGAGGCTCAAACTTTATTTATCTGTAAACTTAAAAAAATTGAATAAAAATTTTTACTAGAGTACTACTAGAAACATTTTGAAATTCAAATGACTTGGCAGTTCTTTATATCAATTAAAGAAGAATATTTTGTAGTCAATAAGCTCCAATACATTTTACTATTTCTTCCAATTCAATCTATATATACCACTATCTTTAGCAATACCTAAAAGACATTTCAATAAGCATAAATATGCTCATAAAATTTGGTGGTCAAGGTGTAGTTTATAAAGCAGGAAGATAAGGACTACATATTCTAATTATGGTGCATGGTCTCTCTCTCATGCATCCAGGAGGTCCACGGAACAGGGTAGAGGAGAGTGTGGCTGCAGAGTCACTAATCAAGACCTCCAGAGACCAAGCAAGAAGCAGGTCTGATTTTATTGTGCATTTACCATGTATATACACTCAGGCATTAGCTAAGCAGATTACAGGCATCCACTAATGTGATGTCTGCTGTCTTTTCAGTGACCAATCAAGGAGTGGGCCTTGGAGGTAACACAGGGACTGTAACCCATGGCCTCAATCCAGGGCTGGGCCCACAGTGTAAGCAGCCTGCCGCTCACATGCCTAGCATGAGGGGAGTGGCCTGCCACTCAGACGCCCTTAACGTATTCCATGTATGCAGTACTTCATGCACTTATCCCCACATCTCCCCGCTCTGGGCTGCAAGGACTTCAGCCAGCATTGCTGTTTTTCATTCGGTGGCCTTCACATGGTTACATAAGTGTCTCACAACACAAGAAAATATTATCACTATTATAAACAGTAGGGCCAGAGTAATAGCATTATAAGGATTAGATAATTTGGCTATCATATTTTTCCAATGTTCAGTCAATCCCTGGAAGAAAGAAGAGGTTGTCAAGATAGACACCTTAGTCTCCTTGATTTTGACAATTGCCTTGGTAAGGTTATGCATAGTCATAACATAGTTTGTATCCCAAGCACCCTTAATATACTGAGAAAAATAGGAGGACTGTAAGGTTACATTTTCAGATACAGCATATTGGGTAACACAAATACTATGAAATTTAGGTCTCAAGTGAGCCAGTGCAACACAAAAAGAATATCTAGCTGTTCCTAGTGGAGACCTAGTTCTTGTTGAATGACTAAAATTGTGGCTTGGGACAGTTTATTTAAGTCATTTTGAACAGCAAAGGCTTCTGCCATGGCAGTAGACAAATTGTTTACAGTCTGAGCAGTCTGGATACTCTGAGTGAGTGAAGCAGCCTCAGTGGCTGTGGTGGCAATGGTGGCTATCAGGGCAATAATACCAGCGATGATGAGGCTAATTGAAGCCTTGTTCAGTGTAGGATCTCATTCAGAAGATTCTTCATCTCCACATCCCATGGACTCATCCACTCTCTGGACAGGTTCACTGGAAGCCAGATTGCTGGGGGCACTCTGAAGATAAATATATGTTTGGCTTTCGTAGCAGGGTTTAGACAATTTGTGAGCCAGCAGGATGTATTGACTGTACAAGGGATCTCTGTATGAATGATATTTATGCCATCAGTATCATTGGTTATTAGCATGGCAAAGGGTAGTGGGTGGGGGTTACAATTTCTATACAGGGCAACAAAGCATTCAAACTCAACAAGCTCAACAACACAATTGGAATTTATCTTAGTTCATCTTAATAAACTAATACTTTACTGGATCAACTTGTTAATATATAGATAAAATCTTGCCAATATAAGTAACTGAATAAAGTTAACCCAATTGTTAAGAGCCACAGCCCAGTCAGAATGACACCTGGCATATTGCCAGAGGGAATGGTTGAAAGGTGAAGCCACAAACCATTGAGATGATGATTTGAGTTAAACTGTACATAAATGCTGTGATGCTGGATTGATTGAGTTGTATATGGACCCTGCTCTGGGAATAGGGAAGCTCCAGGAATCTGCCTCGGGTGCCCCCTACTTTGGAGTTCCCATGCCGTTCTCACGGGGTTTGGGGAGACTGGACGTGCGGAGCCTGGTGGGAGTAGTGTGTTCCTGAGTAGTGTGAATGCAGTGCTGGTGAGAGTTGGGGAATAAAGAATTGCTGTTTGAACCTACAAGGCTTTGTGGTGGCTCGGTTATTTGTGCCCAGCCAGACTGCAGCATTTGGTGGCCCATGCAGGGAACTCCTGAAGCTTGGAGGTAAGTGAAATTGCTCGTCCCTGAGGAAGAGCGAGAGAATGGGTGACCACTTCAAAAAACAATGTGTTCTTGTTTTGATTTATTTTGTTTTTATTTCAAGTTGCCTGTCCCTAGAACTTTCTCAGGCAAATTAGGGAAAATGGTTGGCTCAAGGTTTGTAGTTGTTCGCCCCTGAGATAGAGATAGAAATAGACCACGAATATACATTTCAAGAAAATAGCAAAATTGATACAATGCATTTTTGTTCCATTTTGGTTTCATTCTGTTTCAGTTTTGTTTTGTGTTATCTTTATAGTAGAAATATGGGATCAGAAATTAGTAAAAAGCAAACCAAAAGAGTGTTAAGTAAATTGTTAGAGGTTCAGACAATGGTAGAAAACATGTTAGATCAAGCAAAAGAGAAGGTCTCTCGAGCTAGTCAGACAGAGGAAGAAAATTTAAAGGAAGAAAGCTTAGAGGAAAAACAGCTATTAGGGGGGAAGCTACAACAGGAGGCTGCTACTAACACCATTCTATCACCAGTGGGTGTAATTCAACCAACAGATCCACCTATGGAGACAGCTGAGTGGCCCACAACCCCTGCAGTTGATAGATGGGATCCTGAGACAGGACCTCAAAGATTAGCATACCCTGTACTTGAGCAGGCAGGAGGGCAGCGAATTCACCGTGCTCTAGATTTCAAAACAGTGAAGCAGTTAAAGGAGGATCTAACAACCTATGGCCCTCAAGCACCCTTCACTATAGGCATGGTCGAATCCATTACCAACTTGGACATGAAGCCAGCAGATTGGGCTAGCATGTGTAAAGCTGTGCTAAATGGAGGGCAATATTTGTTATGGAAGGTTGCCAATGAGGAATTTTGCATGGAGATGGCTAGGCAAGATGCAGCAGCCGGTTATCCTCAGAGAAATCTAGATATATTGTTAGGAAAAGGACCTTATGAGAGTCAGCTGCAACAAATTACATATGATCCTGCCATATATTCACAAATTGCTGCAGATGCAGTTAGGGCATGGAAGACTTTACAAGGACATGGACATTTATAAGGTCAATTATCTAAGGTAATGCAAGGAGCTAATGAACCTTACACTGAATTTGTAGATAGGCTTATTCAAACAGCTACCAGAGTTTTTGGGGATACAGAACAAGCAATGCTATTAATAAAAACAACTGGCTTATGAGCAAGCAAATAGCTTCTGCAAGCAGGCTATTAGACCATGGAAACATGAAGATTTAAACACATATATTAAATTATATAGAGACATTAAAGAACAAGGGCAAGTCTTGACAGCTGCAGTACAACAGGCTTTAGATGCCAGACCGAAAACATGCTACAATTGTGAACAAACAGGACATTTTAAAAGGAGTTGCCCCATAGGAGAAGGGTTTAACAAAGCTAGGTATCAAAGGAGTAGAATACTGGGTACTTGCCCATGATGCCATAGAGGGAGACATTGGGCTAATGAATGCCATTCTCAAACCACCATAGAGGGTACTCTGTTATCAAAAAATGGACAAGGACCAAGTGTTTACTCATGATATCATGGAGAAAAGCATCGGGCTCCATTGCCAAAAAATGGACAGGGGGGCCCAATTCTTGGGGGCCCATGACCACAAATATACGGGGCACTGGAGGAACCCAGCGACACCATCAGGGTAGTGCCCAGGACACATTGTCCATTAGATCTCTCATCAGACAAACCAAAGGGAGCGCAGGATTGGACATCTCTGCCTCCGCCAGAGCAGTACTAACTCCAGAGATGGGAGTTCAAATTATTCCCACAGGGGTAAAAGGACCTCTTCCCCAAAAAACAGTAGGCTTATTATTGGGACGCAGTTCTTCTACTCTAAAAGGACTTATGATAAATCCTGGGGTAATTGATCCTGATTATGAAGGTGAAATAAAAATTATAGCCAGTTCTCCAAAGGGTATATCAGTAATTTCACCAGGAGATAGAATAGCACAGTTACTAATAATACCCAGCCT
>NW_026008484.1:0-16952 GCF_001458135.2 Marmota marmota marmota | reverse complement strand
ATACAATCCACAGGGACAAGGCATAGTTGAAAGAGCTCATCAAACTATTAAAATGCACTTATTAAAGCAAAAAGAGGAAATTGGAAAGGGGTATATATCCCCCAAATATAAACTTAAAATAACCCTTTTTACTCTAAACTTTTTAAATTTGGATTCATCAGGGCTTAGTGTTGCAGAAAGACATATGTATCCAAAAAATGTACATAAGCCTAAGGTACTTTGGAAGGATATTTTAACAGGACAATGGAAAAGTCCTGACACAGTGATTGTTTGGAGTCTGGGTTCTGTTTGTATGTTTCCACAGGGAGAACAGCAGCCGATTTGGATTCCAGAGAGACTAACCAAAACAATTTCTACAGACAAAAAAGAAGATGATTTGACTCAAATCCATAACATCTGATATCCAGAACTCCAGCTTGGCTATTCTTACATCAGCAACAGTGATTCCCCCACACCTGGAGGCTAATGAATAATGAACACCATTAAGGCCTATTTCTAATGTAAAAAACCTTGGGGTTTTCTTGTGGAATTACCTTCAGACCAATATGCAAGTTACAGGAAGAAGGATGGGATATAAAAAAAAATCAAACCCAGATGGTAACCAAGATGCTTTTTTTCAATATCTATTTCATCATTGCCTTTTCCCACATCATAACGTTCTATTTTATTTTTTGAGCTCATACAGACTTAGGTTAATGTTTTTCTGATCAGTTCTATTTTTTGACTGTGGAGTTTTTAAACATTGTAATGGAGATTTCACCTGTGCAAAGCTACAAGGCCTTTACTATTATGTTATGTGTTGTATGTATTGTATTATGTGTTCACACTTCTGTTTTGTGTTGTAGTCTGTATGTGCATATGTCCATATATCATATATGAGGAGCGCTCATGAAAAAATGGATCCAAATATTTTTTTTTATTCACGTGATTTAAATGGTTTAATTTAAATTAGGTAAACAGCTGTTGAGGATTATTTTTAAAGGTGGTTAACAGATCTGTTTGTTTACTTTCACCTTTCCTTTTCATCATATTTAATAATTCTGTTCAGGATAATGTAAATTGTTCAGAAAATTGTTTTCTTAGTGCCTGATGGAATGTTTCATAATTTCTTTTTAGCCATCATTGCCAGAATTCCTATCTTCATCTCAGTGCTGGTGAAGACAAAGAATAAACCAAACTACAGCTTCTTCGATAGCTATCACTGTAAACTGTATAAACTGATGTATCAATGAATAATAACTCAACAAGTGATGCTCAAGGAGTAGATTTACTTTGGGAGGAAATGGACATATTGATGGATTCCTCTGTTTTGAACTGCTTGCAGAACTTGACTGGACTATGTATCATTTGTATGCATTGTGAATTATCTGTTGGTGCAGCAAATTGTGGTAGTGCTGGGGTATCTTTGCTGATGGTGTCATTGGTGGTACAATTTTTCCAAAAAGAGCTGTCATTTGGCTTGGTGTCGTGGAATTTTATATCCTCCTCTCTTCTGCTTGTGATAGTCTAAAATTTGGGGGCCAACAGAGTTGAGGCAAAGAACCTCACCCCCCCCCCGGCACCAAGGCCAAATTTGGGGGCCAACAGAGGTGAGGCAAAGAACCTCACCCCCACACTGGTGCAAAGGCCAAATTTGGGGGCCAACATAGGTGAGGCTAAGAACCTCACCCCCCCCACTGGTGCAAAGGCCTATCCACAAGTATGGCTGTGTGCTGAACCAGTAGCCAATGACGGGTAAGATCCAGTTGCAATGGTACCAACCTAAGACAGGAGGCTGATGCCTTGAGGTCAGCTCATCCGATGATGTGTAAGGACCATATGTAGTGTTGGACAACCTAAGACAGGCATGGTCCCTAAGCAACATGCTCATTGTTTAATTAAACAGAAGGGGGGAGATGTTGAGAGCCACTGCTGAGTCAGAATGATGCCTGGCATATTGCCAGAGGGAATGGTTGAAAGGTGATGCCAGCAAACCATTGAGATAATGATTTGAGTTAAGCTGTATATAATTGCTGTGATGCTGGATTGATTGAGTTGTATATTGACCCAGCTCCAGGAATCTGCCTCGGGTGCCCCCTACTTTGGAGTTCCCGTGCAGTTCTCACGGGGGTTTGGGGAGACTGGGCGTGTAGAGCCCAGTGGGAGTAGTGTGTTCACAAGTAGTGTGAATGGAGTGCTGGTGAGAGTTGGGGAATAAAGAATTGCTGTTTGAACCTACAAGGCTTTGTGGCGGCTCAGTTATTTGTGCCCAGCCAGACTGTGGCACAATAATTAATTATTTATTTAAACAATTGTTAACCCAACATAGACAAGCGTTTGAGAAAATAATTTAAAAATTAAAAAGGCCAGGTATGGTGGTGTACATCTGCATCCAAACAACTCAGGAAGCTGAGGCAAGAGGATCACAAGTTCAAAGGCAACCTTAGGAACTTCGTGAGGTCCTAAGCATCATATAATAATTAATAAAGTTCTGGTTAAAAGATTAAGCACCCCTGAGTTCATCTAGCATTTGTATTATTAGAGATTTTACTGAATACTTAGTAAGATATGTTAAAGGGCTTCAACATAGTTTCCTCACCAGGCAAAGATGTTTAATTGTAATCATTGGGGTATCCAGTTGGAATCCATGTTCTTGGTGTCTCAGACAAAGAACTGAGCAAGACATACAAGTAACAGGCAAAATACAGATTTATTGAAGATGAAGGTAGCACTCTGTTAGGCACAGTGGATTTGGCGAAGTGATGGAGAGACTCGGGCCCCATTTTCTGGAAATTAGTGTCTAATCTGCTGAGCTGTGAGGCCTTCTTTTCCCTTACACAGTCCTGACTGTAGACCTTACTCCATTTGCTCCAATTGATTACCTTATGACACCTGATTAGAATATTATTCAACCCTCCCTTTCCATTGTTTTCTTAGAAAACCTAAATAGAATACTGTCCTCTTTACCCCCATTGGTCATTTTAAAATATGGTGCCTGTGGCAGGGGTTGTCAGGGTAATAGGACTAATCACGAACAGGGACATCTCTGTCTTATTCTCCAGTAGCATCTTTCTTTATCCTGTCTCTGTCATCTTGAACTCCTAGCTAACATAGTAATTTGTTCCTTAAATAAAGACTTATATGAAGAGCCATGGAATGATTTAAATATTTTTATTGATGAAATTGACCCTCCCATGAAGAGGTTATTGTGTATTTCTATACAAAAATAAGATTTAAAGTACCCATGAAGCTTAACTTAAATAACCCAAATATAAATAATCAACAAATAAAGGAGTTACATACATTTAATTGGATAAATTATTTTAGTTTAGGCGATCTGAAGCCAAAATACAAAACTTGAATGGTTAAAATGTAGATAAGACCAAATAATTATGATTACTATTTGAGTCAATTTTATCAATACAACAAGTTATCCTAGGAATAGCCATGCAATCTTACCTTAGATCCTATATTAATAATAGAATTTATAATCTCAATGCTGAATAAAGATCACCCAATTGTCTAACCACTACTCATGGTTCACTTGTTCAACAATTAATTTCTAATGTGATCTGAGTTGACTAGAATAATTCTGGTCATTTTCTATCTATTAGGTGCTGTCCCTAAAATGAAAGTCAGAAAAAATAACACCAACATTAAAGAGCACATTCAATTGAATGGATAAAACTAATTAAATCTACTAGTATACACCCTGCCTCAACACAGGGCTTGTTAAGATGACAGACCCTAGTAATTGTATGAATACTTATGATTAATTTTCCTTTTGATCTCTAGCCATGATGTGATTTATTTCAAGTTCATCAGCTAATAACTGATCTCCATTTGACTTAAAAACAATCAAAATTGTCTCTGTTTTTAGAAATGAATATGTGAATAGACCTTTCTTTTTATTTTTTCTTAGCCAAATATTCTAATATCAGTTAGATAAATATACTAATGATAGTCCTTTTCCTAGGAACACTCACAATATTTTTTTTCGACCTAAATAACAGTCTTCAAAAGATAAAAATTTATCAGGAGCAGCACTGTGATGGAAACACAAGTCATAGTAAACTCAGTGCATATTCAAATACTTTGAGGCAAGAGATTTTTTTCAAAGGCAAAATGAGGAGTATTACCCCAGGTGTTCTGAAATAATAATCTACAGTTATGAGAATCAATAGCAAGAATAGCTTCAGCCCAAGCTTGAACAAGCTATTGTTTGCAAAAGTGTAGAGAAAATAAAAGAAATTTTCCCTATTACTTATAAAATCAAAGGAAATAAACCTAATGTTAGAAATGTGAAAGTATCCATGCTACCTAAATTAACCAACTAAGTTATCAGGCTGTGCCTTTAACATGACAGTTTACACCCTTTCCATACTAATTAAGCCTCTAATTTTTCCATCATTTTACTTATACTTTTTATAAGGATCATAATGACAATATTTAGTTCATATTGATAATAATCTCAATATGTTTAGAAATAAATATATTGGACATTCCCATCCTGATTAAAAAAAAAAAAAAACTCACACCCACAATCAAAAGAACCAAATATTTTCTAAAACAAAACCATATTCATAGTTTCAATAAGATCTATTATTATTAACATAGTATATTCCAAAATAATGAATAATAAAAATTCCTAATCCAACATCATCCTTAATAATTACTATTGCACTTAGTATAAAATTTAGACTTTCCCCATCCCATTCCTGAGTTCCAATTTTTATTCAAGTCCCACTAATACCAGGAATAACTTTATAAACATGACAAAAGTAGCACCAATCCTTCATCCTTGACCAAATATCACCATCAATTGATATAAATGTAATACTCTATTATTAATGTTTTTCTTTTTTTAATTTTTTAATTTGTTTTAATTAATTATACATGACAGCAGAATGCACTTACACACTTTGACATATCACACATAGATGGGATACAATTTCTCATATTTCTGAGTATACACGTTGTAGAATCACACTGGCCATGCAGTCACACATATACATAAAGTAATAATGTCTGTTCAGTCTACCATCCTTCCAATCCCCACATACCCTCCATTCCCTTCTCTTCACTTCCCTCTACTTAATCTAAGGTAATACCATTCTTCTCTAGTGCCCCCCACCTTGTTGTGAATTAGCATCCACATATTAGAAAAAATGTTCTGCATTTGTTTTTGGGGGGATTGGCTTATTTCACTTAGCATGATATTCTCCAACTCCATCCATTTACTGGCAAATGCCATAATTTCATTTTTCTTTAAAACTGAGTAATATTCCATTGAATATACATAGACCACATTTTCTTTTTTTTTCTTTTTTTTTCACTTTTTTTTTTATTGGTTGTTCAAAACATTACACAGCTCATGACATATCATCTTCCATACATTTGATTCAAGTGGGTTATGAACTCCCATTTTTTACCCCAAATACAAGTTGCAGAATCACATCGGTTACACATCCACATTTTTACATAATACCATATTAGTGACTGTTGTATTCTGCTACCTTTCCTATCCCCTACTATCCCCCCTCCCCTTCCCTCTCATCGTCCCTCTCTACCCCATCTGCTGTTGTTTAATTCTCTCCCTTGTTTTTTTTTTCCCCTTTCCCCTCACAAACTCTTATATGTAATTTTGTGTAACAATGAGGGTCTCCTTCCATTTCCATAGTTTCCCTTCTCTCTCCCTTTCTCTCCCCCCACTCGTCTCTGTTTAATGTTAATCTTTTCTTCATGCTCTTCTTCCCTGTTCTGATCTTAGTTGCTCTCTTTATATCAAAGAAGACATTTGGCATTTGTTTTTTAAGGATTGGCTAGCTTCACTTAGCATAATCTGCTCTAATGCCATCCATTTCCCTGCAAAATCCATGATTTTGTCATTTTTTAGTGCTGCGTAATACTCCATTGTGTATAAATGCCACGGTTTTTTAATCCATTCATCTATTGAAGGGCATCTGGGTTGATTCCAAAGTCTAGCTATTGTGGCGGAGCTCCAGTGGCGCAATCGGTTAGCGCGCGGTACTTATTAGACCACATTTTCTTTACCCATTCATCTACTGAAGGACATCTAATGTCCTCTATTATTAATTTTAATAGGAGGATGAAGAGACACAATCATAAAAAATATGTTTAACAACTGCACATAAAAGCTAAATGACAGCTATTAGTCATTTTTTTGTAATATAATGAAATACTCTAGATAATCAATTTTTAAATGAAAAGTCTAATTTTGGCTTACAGTTTGGAAAGTTCCACTCCTAGATTGGGCAGACCAATTGCTTTGGTCCCTGGTTATCATGCCACATGGCAATGATAGGGAGCATTTTGTAGAGCAGACTGCACACTTGATGGCCAAGAAACAAGAAAAAAGAAAAAGAAAAAAAGGAAGAGTTCAGAATCCCGTAATTTCATTCAGAGAAAATTCTTAATCAACTAAAGATATTCCACTGGTTTTTCCAGAATTTTTCATCCTAGAAACAGAAAGATCAATTAATCATCACAAGAAATCTGTGCAGAATCAACTGCTATTGATCACTGCTATAGTCCTACAACCATTATTGTAATTTCTCATAATTCATTTCAGGCGGTTGTGCTACAACTTGACCTTTGACATTTTGAGGTTCAATTACTCCCATTCTATTTAAAAAGCCTGTTGCAATAGTAAAATCTCCTACTGCTATTTTGGCTCACAGAAAACATCCACTACAGAGCCTTTTAATCAGATGAACGTTTCTCATCATCAACATATTTCTCAAAGACTTACTGAAGGGATTGTCTACTGACATCTCCTCAAGAACAAACATTTGAGAGAGTAGGTGACACATATTTCATCTCAATATTTCCCGAAGTCTTTGGATTATTTTCTCAAATAATACTCTTGAAAGTTCTGACATTTCTACTTTACTTTTTGTGGGCCACAATGGAGTCCAGGTTCAGTCAACTAAACAAGCAAACCATTATTATCAGTTCAAGTTTCCCAAGAAAATTTGTAGAATATAGAATGTCTGATTTGTAAGAATGATACTTAAGATGTTCATGATGTCAGAATTTGTGCTCATTTCCATGTAAATCTAGATGTTATCTAGAAGCAAAAGAGATCCTGGTTGTAAATTTTGAGGAGAATCAACATTCTCTTAGGATGTTCTTTAGCCAAAGAAAACTAACTTCCTTTAGCAAGGAATGAAGAGCTTCTTCAACAAGCAAAACATTTGTCAATTCTGTAAAGCAGATATAAAAAAAATTAGGGTTAGACCAGTAAACAATTTCAGATCCCTCTCATTATGACTTTATTCATAATGATAGACCCACTTCGATTACCAGAATCAGAGTCAGGTAGGGTTTGATCAGAAAAATAAAAACCACTCTATATAATCCATATGTGAAAGTCTTAATATATGAACCAAGGTCTTGAACTTGCTGAAAGGGTTGGGATAACAAAGTTTAGGAAAGTTGACATTGAAGTCAGGAAATACTTCAGACAGAAGCTTCAAGGCATGTGATTTGTAATAACTTGTTGGAAGCTGCTGCATTTTCAGAGAAGATTTTAGGCATATTCTCAAACTACTTCAGTATGCAACAGCAAGCAAGTCATTTTCAGGAGTTGATAGGAAGCCACTGTGTATATATACATATCCTCAGCTGTCTTAATCAGCTCTTAATGTCTTAAACTATAGACATTTCTCAGTTCTGGAGGCTGGGAAGTCTAAAGGTGCTGGTAGATTTGATTCCTAAGGAAGACTGTCTCTCTGGCTTGCATCATCTTCTCATCATGTCCTCACATACCAGGGGAGAGTGATAGAGTTCTGATTTCCCATCCTCTTTTATTAAGAACATTATATCATCATAATATCCTCACCTTTATTATCTTATCTAAACTTAATTACCTCTCAAGATCTTACCTTTAAATACCATCACACTGTTGTTTACAGGTTCATGCATGGATTTAGTAGAGATACAGATATTCAGTCCATAATACTATCTCAGTGAAAAAAAATCCAAGAACTGTGAATTTTGCCTTCATTTCTTTTACTGGAAAGTTCCAATTCAGGATCTTATAAGGAGTAGGATTCTGTATTTTATTTTGCCATGTAGAATAAATTGTTATGATATCAGGTTCACAAGTTATAATACAGTACACAATGAAAGTTGCCATTTTATCTTTTCTTTCTCTGAGTATAGTATTTGAACATATATGAACACTGTTACTTAAAATTCTGTGTGATAATGATATTATCTGAATGTTCCATGTGTCTGTTTATACTCTCTACCTTTCCTTAGTTTTCATGTAGTTAGTTGTATTATTATCCCTTATTATCTATACTGTGAAGGAAATACTAAATTTAATATCTAAGAGGACATAAAATTATTTCTTAATTTGTAATTTCAAATATTTTAACCTGGTAGAAATACAAGAGGGAAATATATATTAATTTGAAAATGAAGAATGGTAGTATTTTATACTTAGAGATTGTGAAGCTAGGAAGGATATCTTTTTAATGTGTTTTTAGGTCTTATAATATGCATGAAAATGTCTGAAAATTTCTTACATTAAATTTTTAACATGCAGAAGAAGAATTATCTTTTTTTTTACCCATCCTTGAATTAGTCTTTGGGACTATAGTGATAATGACATTATTAAGAAATTAACAGCATGAGGTTAAGTTTAATTTTCAAAGGATTTTTTATGTTTTTGTTTTTGTATTTCAGAATTTCATTTTTGCTTACATATTATCTGAACAGAAAGGCCTGTTGTATTCATAAGTTAGGTTCAATTGCAGATATTATCAACATATGTATCAAAATATATAAGCATGAATTATTTTAACTCCCTCTGTTTAGATGTCATAACATTAATAACGTAAAATTTATTTGTTTTTTAAAGAACAGATAAAATTGTATGAATTAATTGGGAAAAAACATGATGTTTATGGAATTGTAAAGGTGCATAATAACTTGCAATACATTTCAGTATCTAACTTGGTTATTGGCAGAACTCAGGTTCAAATAATAATTTTTGAAAAGCTAGTTCTGAGGAAATCACCAAATGACTTTCTCAAAACAATGATCTCAACCAATATATCTACTTTATTTAGCAAATGTTCCACTTCTGAATCATCACCCCAGTTTATAGTAATTTCTTCATAATACAAAGACATGTTTTGAGATAGCATGATAAACAAACAGCACAACTTTTTCCAACATAACAGAGAAGGAGGCATCAGTTTATTCTTCAATTAAATATTTTATGTTAATTTCTTATAAGCACTTAATTGAGTTACTATTGACATTAAAAAAGCTGTCCATATTTAATATATGCAGCTTGATGAGTTTGGACACAAGTATTTACCTGAAGTCTTTACCACAATTTGTGTCATAAAACTATCCATCCCTTTCAAAAGATTCCTGCAACTCTTACATTTTTTTCTTGTGATAAGAATATTTAACACAGGATCTAACTTTCTAGATAAAATTTAAGTATATATAATACACTATTAAATGAAACTTTTCTGGATATCATTTTTCCTTCAGGTGGTAAGAAGTTACCTTTTTATACTCTGTTATAAGAGCCTGGCAGTGATAATCTGTTTGACTACTACAAGTTTGAGTAGTTCTGAGATGCTCATGCATGTTTAGAGGGATCGTATCTGTGTTGTACTTCTGAAATATTGCTAAACTTTTTGGTTTTTCAAATAGAGACTAATGTTTTACATTGTTTTCCATCAAAATTAATCAATACATTATTTGTTATTATATTCATAAAAACACATTATTTTCTATTCAAGTAACCCCTTCTATCACTGTATTATTATTTTTAATAACTTTATTTTTATTTATTCATTCATTCCTTTTTATGTGGTACTTATCATTGAACCCAGTGCCTCCTCACACTACTAGGCAAGTGCTTTACTATTTAGCCACACCCCAGCCCCCTACTATATTATTTTTTAATATGCTCTATGGTGAATGCTTTAGGTGCTGTGCTTGGACTGAAGAAAAATACTATAAATAAATAGAAGGAATACCAATAGAAGGGAGCAATCAGAGGAGGCGAGGAAGAAAAGTGGATGTACTGGGGACTTAAATGAAGCAAATTATATTCTATGTATGCATGATTATGTCAAAATATCTACTGTCTTATAGCCCTTATATTCATGTTGGGAGAAAGAATATTAAATATTTACCTATGTCCTACCATGATTACAATTTCTTATAATAATTTTAATAACTTCAGATTATTGAATCATGCTATGTTCCCAGCTTTGTTTTAAGCACTTTGAATTTATTATTTAATTTCATCGCAACCCTAGGTATCTTTTTTTTTTCATTGGTTGTTCAAAACATTACAAAGCTCATGACATATCACCTTTCATGCATTTGATTCAAGTGGGTTATGAACTCCCATTTTTACCCCAAATACAAGTTGCAGAATCACATCGGTTACACATCCACATTTTTACATAATGCTATATTAGTGACTGTTGTATTCTGCTACCTTTCCTATCCCCTACTATCCCCCCTCCCCTTCCATCTCATCTTCCCTCTCTACCCCATCTGCTGTTTCTTTATGGTCACCATTTCACACAAGAGGAAACTGAGCTCAACAGTGGTATGTAACCTATCTGGGATCACACAGCTAAAAGACTGGCACAGACAGGAATGAACATCAGCTCTCTGCCTATGCTTTCTTTTCTTTTTTTTTTTGGTTTTTTGTTTGTTTGTTTGTTTTTTCTGCCTATGCTTTTAAGCTTCATGTTACAGTGGCTGTCTGCATGAGTTCCCTATGCATGAAATAAGGTAAACATAAAAAAATCAACTGTTCTGTAAATTTCTTTTTAAGAAAGAACCATTTAGAGATGATAAAAGATTGATTAAGAGTTACTCAAAAAGGAAGAAGAGTTCACAGGGGTTTAGACAAGAATGAGTCTTAACAAGTTGAAAAAACTGAAAGAAGGCTAGTAGTGAAAACGGGTAATGTGATTGGTGAGATAAGCATTAATACATAGTAGGAGCCAAAATATGCAGGTCCTTTGAGGTCATCTTCAAAAATTAAAATGTTTCTTAATTGATCTAGAAATCATCTAACAGGCTTTAAAAACATAGGTGACATAATTTTATTGAATAGTGTAATAGTGTAAAGGCATAAAATTGAATGCAAGGACTAAAGACTATGATTTGAATTAGGGTAGTGGTGATGAAAAATTTTAAAGGTAAGTGGTTAATTTGGCACTCAAATTTATCAATTTTCTTATAAGGGAGGTATTGAGAATGAGAGATAAAAAATGGAGCGATATAAATGCCAGATATCTAAGAGCAACAGTTAGATCCAAGGGGCCATTAACTAACTAATGGAAAAAAAGAGCAATACTGTTTTCCTCATTCAAAAATTAATCAAACAGTTAGCTTTTACAGGGGAGTTTAAAAACTTAGTAAAAGAAGATCTTCACTATATCAAGCTAACTAGCTTTATAAAACATTGTGGGGGGGCTGGGATTGTGGCTCAGTGGTAGAACACTTGCCTCGCACGTGTAAGGTCCTGGGTTCGATCCTCAGCACCACATTAATAAAAATAATAATTAATTAATTAAAGGTATTGTGTCCAACTACAACCAAAAACAATTTTTTTAAAGAATTGTAGAGTCATCATTTTAGTACCAGATCAATTCCAAACTTTCTAATTTCCATGTGAGAAAATTTAGACCATAAGTTCAATATTGAACTCTCCAAGATTTTACCTAGATACTTGATCAGACATGAGAAAAAATCTACAATTAATCAAATTTCCATTAATATAGAGAGCAATTATTTCTTTCTTCTCTCTCCTCTTCCTCCTCCTTCTTGTTTACTCTTTCTCTTGCTTTTTCTTTCTTCATCTCTTCTTGTCTCCTTCTTTTCCTCCTCCTCCTTCACATTCCTTTTCCCCCACTTCTATTTCTTCCTTCTCCTCCTCCTATTCCCTTTCCTACACCTCTTGTTTTCAATCTAGGATTTAAATATCAAAGGACAATGGACCAAAGAAATTATAGTTTTTCACATGGTTTTATTCTGCTGGGCTTCTCTGACCATCCTAAAACTGGAGATGATCCTGTCAGGAGTTGTCACCATCTTCTATTGTATCACATTGATGGGAAACACAGCCATCATTCTTGCATCTCTCCTGGATTCCCGCCTCCACACACCAATGTACTTTTTCCTTAGGAATTTATCTTTTCTAGATCTGTGTTTCACAACCACCATTGTCCCTCAGATGCTGGTCAACTTGTGGGGACCCACAAAGACAATCAGCTATGTGGGTTGTGTCATTCAACTCTATGTTTACATGTGGTTCGGCTCCATTGAGTGCCTTCTCCTGGCTGTCATGTCCTATGACCATTTTACAGCTATTTGTAAGCCTTTGCATTATTTGATAATCATGAACCCTCGTCTATGTCTCAAGATGATTGTCATGGTCTGGAGTATTAGTTTGGCCAATTGTGTAGTGTTATGTACACTCACCCTGAATTTGCCTAGGTGTGGAAACAACCTTATGGATCATTTCTTGTGTGAGTTGCCAGCTATGGTCAAGATAGCTTGTGTAGACACAGCAACAGTAGAAATGTCTGTGTTTGCTTTAGGCATTATCATTGTCCTCACACCTCTCATCCTTATCCTTATATCCTATGGCTGCATTGCCAAAGCTGTGCTAAAAATGAAATCTAAAGCTGGCCAACGCAAAGCAATGAATACCTGTGGATCTCATCTCACTGTTGTGTTCATGTTCTATGGAACTATTATCTACTTGTACCTACAACCAGGTAACAGTGCTTCCAAGGACCAAGGAAAGTTCTTTACCCTCTTTTACACCATCATCACTCCAAGTCTCAACCCCCTCATTTACACCTTAAGGAATAAGGACATGAAGGATGCACTGAAGAAGCTGATGAGAGTTCACCATGAAGCTGGGAAAGTAAAGAGACCTTTGAAGAGATCTATATTAGAATAAATAAAGTAATGAAATGTGTTTTCTAATTGTCTTTAATTTTTATGGAGTTAAGTAATCCTTAGATCATAGTGATGAATTAACATAATACTTCTTATTTGCAAACATTTTATTAATGCAAGCAATGTTGTAACATACTACTTAGTTTTTGTGCCTTTAATCATGGGCATATGTATAGGAGAAAAGGTCATTAATAATTTATATTTTTACTTTACATAAAAGAAAAATGTAAATAAACTTAAATGAATTTTCTTCTCAAGCCACATAGAAGCAACTTCAATTATCTAGTTTTGTATTTTAAATGCAATGCATAATCATCATAAAGGCCTGCACACACAGCTTCATATAAATTTTGGTTTGTATGTTAAGTAATAAAATATTAATAATTACTCTGCATATTAAGTCTTTTCTGATATTTACTTTTATATTTATATTTTTGGGGGGTTCAGACAATAAATTCTATCAGCTGGTAATTATCTTAAGCACTTTGTGAAAAATTTCTCTTCAGTCAATGAAAGTTGACATTAATATCTTGAGTAAAGCATCTTTGTAATTTAAGTCTTTAACTTCTGTATCATGATAGATATCATGGAAGAATATTTCATGATAATAATAAGAAGATATTTATCAAAGACTTTTTAAAGGTGACAGCCCAAACTAATTCTTTTCTCCATTATTTGTGAAACTTTATTATATGAATATCCTAACATTTTCAGAAAGAGAATATTACTAGTTTGAAACCAGTTAGGCTTTTAGTATATATTTATGGAATAAGAAAATTAATGTGAATTAATGCAGTATTATTTTTATAGTGTATTTTTATAGAATGATACTATTGATTTCCATTTATGATAATAAATGGTTTTTGGGGGGTTTTTTTGGAAAACTGTGCTAACTTTTAAATTAAACTTTTTTTTCCTATGGTCTGATACATATCTCTAAAAGTTAATAATCATATTCAATCTAGACAGAGTTCATCAGATACATTTCTAGAATATAAAAATAACCAAACATTTTATTCTCTACACTATGTATATTTTAACATGTGTTGTTATTCTTTTTTGAGGGGCGGTGGTAGCATACTGGGGATTAAACCAAGGGGTGCTTAACAACTGAGCCATATCCCCAGTCTTTTATTTATTTATTTTATTTTGAGACGTTGTCTCGCTAAGTTGTTTAGGTCCTCAATAAGTTGCTGAGGCTCACCTCAAATTTACAATCCTCCTGACTTATTTTCCCAAATCACCTGTTCTGACTCCAAGATTTAAAAGCAATGATAGGTGACATATCATTTATAAACTTCAGTAACTAAGTAAACTAAATTACTTATATACATATGGGAGAACATTACATTTTATAGTATCTTTTTTTTCCTGGATGCCTAGTTTTGTTTTCTTTTTGGTTTGTCTCTGTGGCATTTGCTATGCAAAATATAGTATTCTTAATGTTATGGTTTGGATCTAGAATGTACCCCAAAAGGTCATATGTTGAAGATTTTGTCCCTAATGCAGCAAGGTCTATAAGTGGAGCTTTTGGAAACCGTTTGGATCATGAAGGCTTGGATCTCATAAGTGGATTAATCCACTTAATGAATTAATAATCTGAATGGATTATTGGGAGGGGTACTTAGCTGAAAAAAGCAGGAATATCCTGGAAGTATTTTTTGCATCCAGTCCCATTTATGTTCTCCCCCAAACTATTTTCTTCCTAGCTTCCATGAGCTGAGCAATTTTTCTCAGCCAAGCCCTTCACCATGATTATTTTGCCTTGGATCAGCTGACCATGCACAGAAACTTCTAAACTGTGAGCCAAAATAAATCTTTTATCCTTTAAGTTGTTTTTCTCAGGGATTTTGGTGACAGTGATGAAAAACTTACAATACTATTTTGTTTTCCCTAAATTAATGTATATATCCAAACAATTTCATTAAATTACAATAAATCCTTTAAATATATTGATCTTTGGTGGTTCTATAAGTTAATATGCCTTGCCTCATGCTTGTAGGAAAATATATATCCTAAAAAGGCTAAGTAGAATTATAAATAATAACAATAATAATTATTCTCTATACTGAGGAGTTGCTCTTCTGATCATGGCTCACATCATTATTTATGAAAATTTACCTCACTTGCTCTAGCTCATCTAAAGTCAATGGTCTATTATGACTTGGTCAATATTCATGAAGGTGTGCAAAGTGCCACCAGAGTAAGGAAACATTGTGCCCATATTTGACCATGATGTGCTATAAAAAATGTGTAAAATTAAAATTTGCCAGAAAATAAGTGTCATGACAGCTGTCCTTGCCATGATAAAGGGGAAAAAGATGAAAAGGAACACAGAAAGAGAAAAAATAGGGAGAGAAAGAATGAATAAAGAAAAAAGTATGAAAGAAACATTAGAACAGGATGCAGGAGACCAGAATTTGAATCTTATTTTACCTTGAGAAAAACAATAACTCATATTCTCAAGGATTTGTTTTCTTAAATTTAAAGTCAATTACTAAAATAACTTTTCTATTTTCCTGTCATGTTTTTCACTGTTGCTATATTTGGATTCACTATCTATCTTTTCTTTCATATTGACTAAAGGCCATCCAGAACAACTGGTAAAGAAGACCTATTGTGGGAAGGCTTTCTGATTTGTGACATTGCTGGGATCCTAGGCTCACTCTTGAAGCCAGAGATGCTCTTAAAGTAAGCAATAACAAATATGACAGAATTAAATTAATTTTTTGCTTCCTGTTTCCTCTACTGTAAATTAAAATGAAGCATTACATAGGAGGACACAGGAACAAAGATACCAGGTTTTTATGTTGGGAAAACCAACATTGTATGATACCATTGGAGGTCATCTTCTGCTAAGCTACCTAAATGCTAAACTTGGGACTAATTACAGATCAAAGGTTCTTCAGAGTAGTAGTACTTGAATCCAAATTAGAGAAAATTGAAATATTTTTGGGAGATAACATGGCACTTGAGGTGCTTTAAAAATTATCTAAGATCTGAATTTGGCAGAGAAGATCTACATTAAGAAAGTGGCAAAGTCACAGAGGCTTAAAAACCAGCATGGACATAATTTAAAAAAAAGAATATAAGTAAATAGCCTCATGGAAGTAAAATGGGTTGTCAAATGAAGACTAGATTAAATAATCAATAAGTGAGGATGTAAAAACTGCCTGCTGTAGGGCTGGGGTTGGGACTCAATGGTAGAAACCTTGCCTTGCATGTGGGTTCGATTCTTAGCACTGCATATAAATCAATAAAATAAAGATTGATCAAAAACTAATAAAAATATTTTTTAAAAAAATGCCTGCTATGTGGTAGGCACTGTGAAAAGTTACCTCATGCTATTGAATTTTATATGGATAATGTCAGAGAACTATGATTTTGTGATAACAAAGAAAAAATGATAAAGAAGGAATATATTATTACCCAATCCTCTTTCCATTGGCATCATTTATTAATCACTCAAGGAGTTATGGCTGAAAACAATTCCAAAAAAGAAAGAATTGAATAAATTTCCTTGAATACCAATGAAACCAAATGTCATGAGAAACTTATTATACATAAGGTGGTTTTATGTAAATAAACTAATGGATTCACATGAATTTTCATGTATGTTTACCTATTGAATTTCTGTGAAGAAAGGTTCAAATATATCTGGCTATTATATGTACATATAACATTTGTATGTTATATAATACCTATTATATATGATATATACTTGATTCTATATGTGGTATATGGTTAAGTGGCTCATGATTATATAAAATACCATTATATAATGTTTATATACATATTATATATTATATATGCTACATATATATATATAACAGAAAGCCCTTGGAAGCAATATATACAAATATATACATGCTATTTATAGTATATATAATATTATATATGTGTATATCTATGTTATACGTATGCTATATATAATATATAGATAGTATATACACTATAGAAGAAATATATTATTATTTATTGAGCTC
>NW_026008483.1:0-3626 GCF_001458135.2 Marmota marmota marmota | reverse complement strand
ATATATATATATATATATATATATATATATATATATATATATATATATTTCCATTTTAATCAAATTCAAGAAGATGGGAACCAACTAATGAAGATAGGATACAGAATATTGTTTACCTGGGGGTAAATGTATACTGGCAAAGAGAGGTAGGGAACTTTGGAGGATATTGGAAATATTCCAAACTTGACCTGGTTTCTGGTTGTCAGAAGGGGAGAAATAAGTTGGGGGGAATGTGTATTTGTACCATAAAAATTACCAAGTTGCACAATTAAGGTTAGCACATTTTACATCGTTTGCTTTATGTCTATTATATCTCAAAGAAAATTAACTCCAACACAGACTGCCATAAAAATGTAGAAGCAATTTTCCTTAAGCCATTTACATTCAAATGGCTAAAGCCAGATGTGTTTCAATGTTTAACACATGTGCGTGTCTAAAATGATCAACCTTCAACAGATCTGATTGGTTGGCATAACAAAAATGGTTGGTGATTACATAGTCATTTTTTATTCAAGTAACTCAAAGGCTTTATAAACTGATCTTATGATTTGAACATTTATAAACAAGGTAAGTCTAATTCATAAGAACACTTATCTTGCATCTCAAGAGGGGTTAGTTTTATGAAAAAAAATTAAAGCTTAATTTTTCTGAATATGGATTCCTGTTTTTGTTTATCTTGTTATTGTGCACAGCATAAGTGCCATAAGGATTTTCATAGACTTTAAAACAACTTGAGACAATACAGCCAAGTTATCAACAGATGACTCTCTCACTTTCCAGAAGTATGATCCTAACTAACAGCCTTAGTTTAGGAATAATCGTTCCGAAGATGAGCAACTTTGGTATTTTGGGGTCTATAGTTCCTGGCACATATTATGTACTAATACATGTTAGCTCCTTTCATAATTTAAAGTAAATCAAATTGCCTCAAATACAGGAGAAATTTGGCTAGCATGATGTGTCCTTTTCAGTATAAAAGTCAACTTAAAAAAAAAGAAAATAAACCAACCACTAGTCAAAATTTTTAAAAAGTCAATTTTTCATGACTAACCTTTATAAATCAGGCTGCAGATTCATTTTTCCAAAAGAGCAATATTTTCTTCTGTCTTAATTCCTTCAAAAACAGTGGTTCACTATTATTATTACACTATTATTATAGGTGTAATAATCTTAGGACACATGTGCATTTTCTCAAGCTAGGAAGTATACAAAGCTCCCCTAGCTGATCTGTAGAACTCTGAAAAGGAGAAGAAATGTTTATTGTATAGGATTAGAATTTTGGAGTTCTGTTATTTAACATTGTGTGTCAGTAGCTGACTAATTTGGTTACAGTTTAGTCTGTAGGAGAGATTAGCAAACTATGGCTTGTGGGCCAGTTCTGACCTATGGCCTCCTTTTATATTATTCATGAGTTAAGAAATGCTTTTATGTTTTTAAAGAACTGTTTAAAAAAAACAAAGGAGTATATGCAAGAGAAATCTTATAGGGTCTGCAGAGCCTAAAATACTTACTGCATTTTATAGAAGGACTTTGCTAATTTCTGGTCTACAGTAAAAGTTAAGGAAAGAGAAATACTCACTATAGCTATAGCAAATAAGTGGAATTTTTATGGTCTATATCTCTGACTATATGGCTGGTCCTGATATACTCTGAGTATTTATTTGTAGGCAGCAGATCACAGCACTTCTTGGGGAGACCACGTATGTGGAAGGCCAGAAGATTGTAGGGATTTCTGTAGACTATTGACACAAATAACTGCTGGCCATGAGCAGTGTTCTCAGGAGACAGCATTACTGACATGAAAATCAAAAGAGAGCTCAGTAAAAAAACTTACAAAATGAAAGTAATTTCTGCAGGTCTAATAATTCATGGGTTCTTTGTTTCACTATACTTAGTTAAGAACAATTCCTAAACTTTTAGTTTATTTTCCTCTTGCAGTACTATTTATACATTTGGTGTTCCTTGATCTACTGGTTCTCATTGGACAGTGGGCTCCTGAAAAATGTAATTGAAACAGTGTCATAACACATTGAGCATGTGCCAGTACATGCACCTCCTCCCCTGTATTCGTTCACTTTGCAGATGCTGTTGAGTGAACAAGTAAGGGCAGTGAGAAGTGATGCAGAAACATTGAATAAGCAGTATCACATTATCAGAACCCACAACAGCTGGCAATGGAAAGTAGCCACTGCCAATATCTATAGACATTCATATTAGGAGACAAAACTATACATTACCACTCTTGGTGGAGACAGATCTTGGAGGGATACAATTTGTTAGTCCATAGTATTTATAGGCTATAAACCAACACTGTTTTTGCAGATAAAACTTTGGACTTGAAGCTATATTTGATACATCCTTTTTCTAAAATATTGCATTCAAGGGGGCTAGTGAGTGTTATAAGACAGTTGTTTCCTTTTTTAAAAAATCTAATGTATTAATTATATTTTATAACACATTATTTTGTGTGGTATACATATGCAATGGAGTTTTAGCCATAAAGAAGAATGAAATTATGTCATTTGCTGTAAATGGATGGAAGTAGAGTATATCATGCTACATAAAACAAGACAGACTCACAAAATCAAGGGTCAAATGCTTTATTTTATATATGGAAGCTAAAGAACAGGAAAAAAAGAGAAAAGGAACTTAAAGGGGGGAACTTATGAAAATAGGAGATCAATAGAGTAGAGGAAGGGGGAAAAGGCAGGCGTGGTGGTGTACACCTGTAATCCCAGTGGCTCTGGAGGCTGAGGCAGGAGAATTGCGAGTTCAAAGTTAGCCTCAGCAAAAGCGAAGTACTAAGCAACTCAGTGAGACCCTGCCTCTAAATAAAATACAAAATACGGCTGTGGATATTGCTCAGTGGTTGAGTGACTGTGAGTTTAATCCCCAGTACAAAAAAAAAATAGAAGAAGGGTGAAAGGTAGGGCTTAGGGCAAGCACTGGGAAATGAAGTCTACCAAATTGTGCTATACTCACGTACAAATGTACCACAATGAAGCCCACTTTTATATATTAAAATAATCAAACATAATTAAAATGCACAAATTAAAATAATAATAACAATAATAATAGAAGGGAGATCAGTAGAGCATGTGGATCAGAGAGAGTATTGGAGGGCAAGGGAAGGTACTGGGGAATGAGATTGATCAAATTATATTATGTGCATGTACAAATATGGCTTAATGAACCACACTATTATGTATAATTATAATGAATCAATACAAATAAATAAATAAAAATTGAAAACATATTATTTTTTTATAATTTGAAAAGAGCCTGGAAATCAAATTTAGGAATTTGATTGAGAAAGAGATTCAGCACTATTTGTATGTACAGATTATGACTAAGAAATAAATGTCCCTTGTAGAAAAACCAGAGAGTAAAGTTTGTCTGCATGTAGTTATCTGCCTTCCTCTGTCTAGGATATCTTCCATTTCTGCTATTTTATACTTCAATCTAGCCTTTGCTGACACTTAGATGTTGCCAATACAGCATCTGAGCCTTAAATTGTTCTGGATTTGTAAAAATCTGGAGCTATATACTTGCTATTTGCAATTGCATTGTACTTTTACTTGTGAGAACAAAAGAAAACTGCAAAGTAGTTAGTGACTATATATATA
>NW_026008482.1:0-3627 GCF_001458135.2 Marmota marmota marmota | reverse complement strand
TCTAAGCTAGACTGTGTCACTGCAGAGCTCATGTTCTGTTCTATGGTGTCTCTGTAGAATGTATATGCAACATGCAGTACTGTTTTCTCCTCCTCCTCCTCCTCCTCCTCCTCCTCCTCCGTCTTCGGGTCTTGAGCATCATTTGCAATCTATAAGGAGCACATGCACTACTCATGAGAAGATCACCTCAGGAGGTAGCCAAGGCCTACTCTGGGCTCCGGGCTCCTCAGAAGATGTAGGATGCCAGTTGTCAACAGAGCATCATCCCTCCCATCTCTTTTTCAACTGAGTGCTGCAGCCCATATTTCTTGCTGGTGGAAGGGATTAAAGGAGAGCTGGGAACGAAAAAAGAGAAGGAGGAAAATCCACACACTTGATGGTTGGGGATTTCATTCTCAGGAGGCAGGTTGAGGGGAAAGGCTCCAGGATATGAGGTATGGGGAGGAGGGAAATGGGGTGTGTGGCAGCTCTTGCCAAGTGAGTAGAGTGCTGATACTCACCAGCAAGGACACCCACACTGGTATTGGGCCTCAAGGGATCAAGAGGGTAGCAGGAGAAGACAAAGACAACCTCCTCATCAATAATTGGTGTGAGGGAATATAGGCAGACAGACAGGATCAGGGGAAGAAGCCTGGTTTGCCCATTGGTGGTGGCAAGAATAGCTGGGATATGGGAGTCATCAGTGGGTGGAGCCATGGATCTAAAGTCCCTGCAGGGGCCACAAGTGGGGAGATAGAATTCAGAGTGGTGGTGCAGGCCATTGCAGTCTGTCTTACCCACCAAGGCCTCCATGTCATCCTCCATGATACTCTCTTTTTTGGAGACTGAAACTTCTTCTGCAGGGTCCTAAGTCTTCCTCCATTGGAACAATAGGACATTTAGGGGGTGTGGCAGCTCACCTCAATGCCACTGGCAGTGGTAGCTAAAGGGTCATTTGTGGGGGCCTGTTTCTATTGGGAGGCTTCCTTCTAGCAGCAATGAGTGGAAGATATCTCACTATTGAGTTAGTTGAAGACTTTCCCCTCCACCCCTCTCCAGATTCCTGGGAGCCTAGAGAACTGGGCAGAAGGTCTTCATCCAACCCTTCCTTTATCCACTTCTCTGGAGGCATGGAGCAGTCTGGGGCTGCCCAGGGTGAACTGCTGCCTCTGCATCAGGCTGCACCAAAGTCAGCACACCTGCAACAGGGCTGTGCCATCTGGGGCAGCAAGGCTGTCAGAGAAGTTCACTGGAGGCACCTGGTCCCTCTCTTGTATATTGTTTCATTCTTCAGACCTAGGAGTAGGCTGGACACAGCAAGGTCTTCCTGGGTCTCTAGAGGCTTGGAGGGTGCTACTCCTCCATTGCTAGGGACACCATTTCCAAATTGTCCTGCATTTCTATTCATTGTTTTCTTCCTATTCCTCCATTCTCCTTCTCCTCTTGCAAGTTTCTGTCCTGTGCCACCACAGCCACTTCCACTGCTGCTGCCATCAGTTCCTCTGGCTTTTCTTGGGCCCTCACTTCTTTGCTTTCCCAAGGAAAATGGAGGTATGTGACCCAGTGTCCTGAAGTGCACAGCATGATGGACCTGTTTCAGTGGTGAAGGCAGGACAAAAGGTCTAGGCTTGGGAGGAGGTTCCTGAGGTTCTGGAGGGTCAGAACCTTCCCTTGTTACCAGTGGACAGTGTGTGCTTTTCTCTGTGTCCCCAATAGGAGGGAGGCGGGAGGATCCACATAGAAAAGTGCACCGCTTGCAGGAGAGGGCCTCTGTAGCAGCCAGCTGAGCAACACACAAAATGACAGGTTTTTTGGTGGAAGTGGTAGATGCTGGGGCAGCAGGCTGATCCTGCCTAGGAGCTGGAGGCTGGCAGGTTGGGCCAATGGGTGGGCAATAGCTGAGAGGGCCTGTTGGTCCACAACAGCACTTGCTGAGGAGACTGCCCTTTCAGAGCACTTGGTGGGGTGCTATTCTAGAGAGGAGTGAAGAGATGGAGGCAGCTGGGCTAGGACACGGCCAATTTCTGTTGCCCAAATGCACATTGAGTCCAGTTCTTCTGATGTATGGCTGGAACAGGGGACAGGAAAGGGCCTGCAGGGATCTGGTGGGGAAGAATGGTTGGTGAAGAGAAAGTCCCCAGGGCAAAAGGCTAGGCCCGCTATCCAGTGCTGGGCTGCACTTCTTAGATACTGGGGACTCTCCACTTCCTCACTGGTGTGTGGTGCCATGGGGGCCACTATGTGTAGACTATGGGACTGCAGCCTGATCCCACAGTGATCTTCCGTCTTGGGTACCAGTTCCAAAAGCTCCTGATGCCAGGCCAGGGCGCTGTTTTGGGCACCCAATGCATGTGTGTCGTCAGCCCTCTCCTCAAGGGCATCCAGAGAGACAAGAAAGAGGTGTAGGGGTTACTGGGACATGGAAGAGTGGTGCGGGTGATGCTGAAAGCCCAACCTCCAGCAACTCAGATCCTGCCATGCCCCTCCAGCAACACCTCCAGTTCTTGGATTCTACCTTACATCTAGGGGCATCTTCCCACCAGGCTAGAGCCTGACCCGCTGCCCCTGGGCTTCTGAGGAGAGAGAGCCGTTCCCTCATTTAACAGCTTGCTGCCACCAGCCCCACCCCTTCTTGCAGATTCCATTCACTTCCTTGAATTTTGTTAAGAGCATAGGAAGCCCCACATGCTCTCTGAGGTCAGTCAGACCACCTATAGTGGCCCAGCCAGGCCTTGGATTCAGAATGCTTTCTGTCATCTGTAATATTCTCCCACTTGTCTTTTCCAGGCAAAATAATGTTCAGCTCATGATAGGTGATTCTTCTGATACTTGGGCTTTGTAGAAGTGATCATGTTGAGGTCAAATTTGTCAAGGCAAAATATTTCCAAAAGCCATCTTGATTACCAAATTAGAAAAATATTTTGTTAATGAAAATTTATACCTGGAACGCTAGTTTGGGATGTTGGATTACTGCTCTGCTGCTGGAATGTTAGAGAGGTGTCCCTGCACCCACTGTGCCCACCACATGAAAGTCAAGGGGCCTATGTCAATCATGCCACTGGATGGCAGATCCCTAGACTCATGATGCACATCAGAACATGGGCCAAAGTTGCTCTGGGAGGCAGTAAGAGACTGGAAGACGACTGCCTTGTACAGTGGGTGGGTACCTACAACATCATCTGTCCAGGCTTGGGAGATGCACAGGTGTGGGGGAGAAGGGGCAGTCTGAATGATGGTTCAGGCTTCCACAGCCATATTATTACCCTGCAAGGCCTCCATGGCATCCTCTGAGATCCAGCTCTTCTTCAGATCCAGAACCTTCTTCTGCAGGGTGCCTGGGTTTTCTTCCATAGAAACACAATAATGCTTAGGAGGTGGTGGCCCTCTTCTCTGTACCACAGCAGCCTTGGTGCCATGGGCATGGGCCTATTCCTTTTTGTGGCCTCCCTCTAGCAGCTACACCTGGAAAGCAGCTCCCCAATCAGCCTGATGAAAGATTTTCAGCAGCACTACTTTCCTGCTCCTAGGAGCCTTGAGGGTGGGACAGATTTTCTTCTTTCAGGCATTTCTTTCCTCACTTTTATGGCAGCGTGGAGCAGCCTGGGGTTGGCTCAGGGAATACTGCTGCCTCTGTATCAGCCTGAGAAA
>NW_026008481.1:0-3627 GCF_001458135.2 Marmota marmota marmota | reverse complement strand
GTGTTATGGGTATGTAAGGGCTAGGCTTTTGGTTAGGGTTATGGCTAGGTCTAATGTAGGTTTAGGTTTTGGTTAGGGTCACTTGTAAAGCTAAGGTTAGTGTTAGTGACAGGACCGGTGTTTGGATTAGGGTTATGGTTATATTTAGAGCCTAAATTAGGATTGGTTAGGTCTAGAGGTAGGGTTAGTGTTTCTGTTAGGTTAAGGGTTATCATTAGGGCTAGGGATAGGGCTAGTTTTTTGTTCAGGTCTTGGGTGAGAGATATGGCTAGATTTAGGATTAGGTTTATGTCTAGGGCTAGTTTTTGGGTTAGGTTTATGTATAGGTTTATGGGTAGGGCTAGTGTTAGGGTTTGGTTTATAGTTAGGGTCAGAATAAGGGTCAGGGTTAGGGTTAGTGTTTGGGTTATGGTTATAACTAGAATGATGGCCAGGGTTAGGACTAGTTATAGAGTTAGGATTTGTGTCAGTCTAAGGATTAGTGTTAGGACTAGGGTTAGCATTAGGTTTAGGGTTTGGCTTAGGGTAAGGCATAGGATTGGTGCTAGGGTTAGGGTTAGGTTTAGGGCTAATGTTAGGCTTAGGTTTAGGTATAGGTTTATTGCTAGTGCTAGTGTTAGGGATCGCTTTAGGATTAGGGTCAGGTTTAGACCTACAGTTACAGTTTGGGTCAGAATAAGTGTCAGGTTTGGGTTATGGTTAGAGCTAGAATGAGGGCTAGGGTTAGGAGTAGTAATAGGGTTAGTGTTTGGGTTAAACTAAGGATTAGGGTTAATACTAGTGTTAGCATTAGGGTTATGGTTAACTTAGGATAAGGTATAGGGTTAGAGCTAGGGTTAGGGCTACGTTTAGGGTTAGGGTTAGGGCTAGTGTTAGGGTTAGACTTAGGGTTAAAGCTACTGTTAAGTCTCAGTTTAGGTCTAGGTTTTGGTTAGAGTTAAGGCTAGGTTTAAAGTTATGGCCAATGTATGGACTAGTGCTACGATATGGGTTAGTTATAGGATTAGGATTAGGACTAGGTCTCTAGTTAGGGTTAGGTTTAGGGTTAGGTTGATGTTTAGAGCTAGGGTTAGTGTAAGGGTCAAATTCAAGATCAGGGTAAGTTTTAGAGTTAGGTTTTGGACTGAAATTTAGGCTAGGGTTAGGGTTTGGGTTAGGTTTTGGTTTAGGTTAAGTTTTAAAGTTAGGGCTACGGCTTGGTTTTCTTTTAAACCTAGGACTATGGTTAGGGCTAGTTTTAGGATTAGTGTTAAATTTAGGGCTTGTGTAGCATTAGTTTTAGACTGAGTGTTAGAGTTAGCTTTAGAGTTAGGATTAGATCTAGGGTTAGGTCTAGGGCTAAGGATAGGGCTAATGTTAGATCTGGGTTTATGGGTAGAATTAGGGTTAATGTAAGGGATAAGGTTAGAGCTAGGGATAGGGCTAGGGCGAAAGTGAGAATTAGTCTTAGGGCTAGGCTTAGGGTTTGGGTTAGGTAGAGGGCTTAATTAGGGCTAGGAATAGGGCTAGGGTTATGGTTATGTTTAGGTCTCGAGTTAGTTTTAGGCTTAGAGTTAGGTTTAGTGTAAGTGGTGAGTTTGGAGCTAGGTTTAGAGCTAGAGCAAAGCTTAGAATTAGGGTTAGGGCTAGGGTTTTGTTAGAGTTATGATTCAGGCGAGGTTTAGGGCTAGAATGAGGTCTAGGGTGTTAGGGATAGGGCTAGAATTAGTGTTAGGGTGAATGTCAGTTCTAGGGTTATGGTTAGGGAGAGTTTTAGGCTTAGGTTTATGGCTATGTTTAGTATAAGAGTTAGGTTTATGGTAAGGGTCAAATTAGAGCTAGGGGTATTATTAGGGTGAGTGTCAGGTTTAGGGTTTTGTTTACGTTAGGGTTTAGGTTTGGGCTGGAATTAGCATTAGGGTTTGAATTAGGCTAATGAGAGGGTTAGGTTTAGTGTTCAGGTTTGGTTAGCATAATGGATAGGTTTATGGTTAGGGATAGGGTTAGAATAAGGCCTAGAGTTAACATTAGAATTAGGGTTATGTTTAGAATAATTGATACGGCTACGGTTAGGGCTATGGTTAATGTATGAACTAGTGTTACAATTTTGCTAGTTTTAGGGTTAGGGTTAGGGCTAGGACTAGTGTTATTGTTAGGTTTATGGTTAGGGTGATGTTTAGAGCAAGGGTTATTGTTAGGGTCAGTGTGAGGGTAAGGGTTAGTTTTAGGGTTATATTTAGGATTCAAATTAAGGCTAAAATTAGAGCTAGGTGTAGGGTTAGGCTTTGGTTTAGGTTAATGGTTAGGGTTAGGGCTATGGCTCAGTTTTGTTTTAGGTCTAGGGCTAGGATTAGGGCTAGATTTTGGTTTAGCATCAGGGTTAGAGCTAGTGTTAGGGTGAGGTTTAGGCTTAGGGTTAGGGTTAGATTCAGAGTTAGGGTTAGATCTAGGGTTAGGGCTAGGGCTAGAGTTATGGCTAGAGTTAAGGTTATGTAAGGATTATGGTTAGAACTAGTGATATGGCTAGGGTGAGAATTAGAGATAGAGGTTTAGGGTTAGGATTAGGTTTAGGGCTAAATTAGTGCTAGGATTAGGGGTAGGGTTAGTCTTAGCATTTGGCCTAGGGTTTGGGCTAGGTTTAGGGTTAACATTGGGGTTAGGGTTATGTTTAGGGGAATGGGTGGTGTTTTAGCTAAGTTTAGGGCTAGGGTGAGGGTTAAAATTAGGATTTGGCCTAGGGTTATGGTTCATTTAGGATTAAGGCTAGGATTAAGGCTACGATGAGGGATAGGTTTTTTGATAGGGTTAGGGCTAGGACTCGGGCTAGGGCTAATATCAGGTCTAGGGTTATGGTTAAGGATAAATTTAGGGTTAGATTATGGCTAAGTCTAGTGTGTTAGTTTTAGATTAAAGGTCAGCTTTAGAGCAAGGGTTATTATTAGGGGTAGGGTCAGGGTTAGCATTTGGTTTAGGTTAAGTTTTAGGTTTAGGGCTCAAATTAGTGTTAGGGTTAGGTTCAGAGTTAGGGTAATGGATAGGGTTTAGTTTAAGTTTCAGTTAGGGTTTAGGCTAATGGATGGTTTTGATTTAGTGAACAGGTTAGGGTAAGCATTACGGTTAGGGTTATGTTTAGTGTAATGGATAGGTTTAGAGCTAATGTTAGGGCTAGGTTATGGTTTGGATTAAGTCTAGAATTAGGGTTAGGTTTAGGGATAGGGCTAAGGTTCAGTTTAGGGTAAATGTTAGGGATAGGGTAAGTGTTAGGTTTAGCACTAGGGATATGGTTAGGTTAAGGTAAGGTTTAGTGTTTGAAATAGGGTTAGGACTAGGGTGAGTGTTAGGTTTAGGTTTATGTCTAGGTTTACATTTGTGGTTAGAGTTAGGTTCAGTTTTAGAGATAGGGTTTTAATTAGGGTTAGTGTTAGGGTTAGGGTAATGTATATGGTTAGAGCTAATGTTTGGGCTAGGGTTAATTTTAGGATTAGGGCTAGGGTTAGAGTTAGGTTTTAGGGTAGGGCTAGGGTTATGTTTAGTGTACGGGTAGGCTTTGAGCTAGGGTTAGGTCAAAGGTGAGGATGAGGTTTATGGTTAGGGTTAGGGCTAGGGTTAGGCTTAGGTTTATGCTTAGAGCTAAGTTTAGGCCTAGGA
>NW_026008480.1:0-3628 GCF_001458135.2 Marmota marmota marmota | reverse complement strand
GCAACCCGTTAGGGCTGTGAGGGCGGCGGATCTTCTGCCGCCCGCCAGCTGTGGCTTCGCCCCCGGCGGTCGCCGCGACCCCGAGTCTGGAGGCGTGACCCGCCTCGGACGGGAAGGAAACCTGGCTGCCCGGACTAGGAGTGCAGACCGGTTTCTTTGCTCGCCGGCAGGCTTTGGCACCTGCACGTTGCAGAGTTGAGTGTTTTGGAAAGTCTACGCACAAGTACACGTGATTATTGTGTCACCGAAGCGCCCACCGATAGGATACTTTGATCCTTGCCTAGGTGTCACTGTCCACGCCAGATTGAGGTTTCCTTTTACTTTGCCAAGCCCAGCGGGATAAAAGCTCTGTTGGGTCCGCCAGCTACATTTCCTTAAAGTGACTTGGGCCACACGTTGCAGTAAAAGTGGCACTTTGGGGCTAAGGCTGGAGCGAGTACTTTTGCCGAGTGGTCAGATATCCTCCATCACCCAAAGCGCGACCCCCAGGCCACATAATAAAAATATTTCCTCCATCTGCGCTTGTCACCTACCGCGGAGGAAAGCTTTGGACACGAAACCTAATTTTTGCCTTACTTTTAACTCTATTAAAAGCAGCGCTGAGTGTTTTTTTGGTAGGATGGTGTTGCCGCTTGCTTCCCTGTTGAGAGTTGGGGCTGAGCCTGATTTCCTGGAGGGTAAAGTCTTGGCCACAACTGTAGGTGACTCAGCGGCCCCTTTTGAATTCCCACTCTTTCCTTCCCTCCTCCTCTCAACTGTGCAGATACTGATGCCATCTTCGTCTTCAGATATTTATCCTGGCAGGAGTTGGTTGATGGTTTTTGAAGCAGTTTGCATGTTGTGTGATGGAACTCTTGGGGTGGGCTGATATTTCATCTTATCATTAGTTGGGCTAACATTTCACCTTACAATGTAAGGCAAAAACAGGAATTGATAGGATGCTGTCCGTCATTTGGAGAACTCTGCACTTATGATTACTGCTGGTGCAATTTGTTAAAGAGTCTTGGCTGCACTGTACCTGTTAGGTAAATGGAGCAACGGGGGTGACAAGCAGAGTACACCTGCGTGGTGTGCCTTGACCAGTATATTGTGTGGTATAAAATTGCCCTGGTTACAAAGTTTGGTAACCTCCAGACTGGCTAGGAGGTAGTTCTGTGGGCTAGTTGTGTGGACCTTAAAGGGACAAACAGGAATTTGTCTGATGAGGCATTTTACAGATTCCCCAGCTCTTGTAAGATTTGTAAAGTACATAGAACTGTTACGAATAAAGAAAGCCATTTAAAGACAGGATCTTTCTCTGAAGTTATTGGGAAGGGATTGAGGTGGATAAGATGTTTCCATTTAGTAAAAGGAAGGAGGAATGTTCAGGTAAATTGTTTCTAAACACTAGCTTATAATCACCATCACCTTTATTAACCTGTTCCTTCTGTTCTTTCTTGAAAGCGGATCAAACAATGAGAATTTTAAAAAGGTGGTGACTTTCTTTAGGTTAACTCTGTGTATCAATGTACATCTGTTCGTATGTACTAATAAAATTTTAAAATTTGCAATATTTTAAGGATATTTTTGGTTTAAGGAACAGTTTCTCTACTGTTCTTTCTTGCCTTACTCTTGTAATACAGTAAACTGGATTTAACAAATTTAATTCAATGTGCTTTTTTTCCAAAGGACATACTTCTTTTAAAATTTAGGCACATTGAGATGTAATTTACAACAAATAAAAAGTAATTTTTAGTATTCATCATTGTATATACTCTGAAAAATATATTTAAAGCACCAACACACTCTAGACAAATAACATTTGCATCATTCCAGTCCCCACCTTTTTATTTTTAATTTTGAGACAGGGCTTTACTAAGTTGTGGAGGGCCTCAATAAGTTGCTGAGGCTGGCTTTGAACTTGGGATCCTCCTGCCTCAGCCTCCTAAGCCTCTGGGATTATACCATGACTTGTTTTTTTTTTTTTTAATTCAATATGAAATCTCCCTGTGTTGCCCAGCTTGGGCTTGAACTCACATCTTTCATTCTTAGCCTTGTATGTTTATTTTGAATCTATTAATTTTATTTATTTATTTATTTTTTTCACTTGTATCTCCTTTTTTTTTAATTGGTTGTTCAAAACATTACAATGCTCTTGACATATCATATTTCATACATTTGATTCAAGTGGGTTATGAACTCCCATTTTTACCACGTGAATCTATTAATTTTAATGATTAGAATAAACTCACTAAAAATTAATAAATAAGGTATCAGTACTTCTGAAGTGTTTGCTCAAATTTATGCCTTTTATGACTTTCTTTTCTTTTTTTTTTTTAGAGAGAGAGAGAATTTTAATATTTATTTTTTAGTTTTTGGCGGACACAACATCTTTGTTTGTATGTGGTGCTGAGGATTGAACCGGGGCCACACACATGCCAGGCGAGCGCGCTACGGCTTGAGCCACATCCCCAGCCCCAGACTTTCTTTATTTTCTAATTTTAAATTAGTTTAAACATTTGACCTATACTATCTTTCTTCTACTGTCAAATCCCCAATACAAAGATTTTTGTTGGCCGTGTATGATAGAATCTCACTTAAAGAATTAGAAACATGCTGTCACAAGCAGAGGATACAATACTTTTTAAAAATTTTTGAAATGTGAAGAATTTTTGATTGTAACAGGTTTAATACATGAAGATTAGAGATAATGTTATCTACTTTAAAATGCATCATGTTAAAATTCTAGTAAGCCTGTGTGTTTTCCTTTAAAGTATATGTACATTTTGGTATTTATGTATTGCATTTCAACACAGGACTACCTATATGAATAAAACACTTATTTTGTGAAGTGTGAAACCATCTTTCCCTTGTGTAATTATCTTTTTTTTTTTTTTAATAAAGATAATCCCAGAGGAGGATGACTTTCTTTTCCTTTTGCCATCTCCTTCCAGAAATAGGCCTAGATAATGGAAATGGAAAGACCAGCCAAATTGCTTTTTGTATTGTGTCTACCCCTGTGATAAAAGATCAGCTTTACATGATCACTTCAAAAAGTTGCTTTAATTTTATGAGAGTTCAGAACTGCAGTTATAGTAAAGATAGTGCTATGTACTCTGCAAGATCCATTATATGCTTCAAGAATATGCTTCAATGGTAGATGGAGGTGTATATGAATATTATTATGGATGGTTAGGTATCAGTAAACGATAGTGATTAAATGTGAGATTAAGTATCATTTTAATTATGAATTTAATAAACACTACTTAAAATGAGATTATATATTTTGTTCAGTTTGCCCAAATTGGGCATGAAAACCAAACGAAGCCTGCAAAAACTGAACAGCATAAAGATGCTACCCGGAATCAGATGACAAGTTGAAATGAATACTTCTATTTTATTCTACTGAATGCTTAAAATTGGTAATAGTTTTCATGAGATAGATGTTTTATCTATCGTCTGTTAATAGCTTATTAACTTCTCTTTTTATCCATATTACTGATTTTTTTTTTTTTGGACTAGAAAAAGTGACAGTGTTTAAAACTTTATTTTTCTGATTTTTACAAAAACATTGACCAGATAAACCCGTTGGCAGATTCCTGCCAGGACCTTGTAAAAATTGTTGCAAATGAGGTCAGGGAACTTGAGC
>NW_026008479.1:0-2500 GCF_001458135.2 Marmota marmota marmota | reverse complement strand
GGCAGTCTATCTGTCCAAGGCTATAGAGTTCAGAGTGGGAATTCATTTGTCATTCTTGACACATGCTGAAGATGAAGCCACAGGAAAGTTTTCCCAGGCTGGGTTTTGCTCTTTTTATTGTCCCATCTTTTCTTTCTATTCCCCTATCCCTCCCTAATGGAATGAGAATGTTTATTTTTTGCCATTGTATGCATATGTGTCTTACTTTTGATCATTAAAGGGACTCACAGCCAAAAGTTAGCCATGAGTCTCAGATAAGATTTTGTTCTTGGACTTTTAGGCAATGCTGGAACTATTAAGACTATAGGAACTCTTGAATACACATTACATTGTAAGGGTCCCGCGAAATGTCTGAGAAAGAGACCACCAAGTGACCACTCATGCAATTGGCAGAAGGGGGGATTTATTGAACCAGCATGCTGGGGCTCCATGCCCACTCAAGAAGGGAAAGCAGCCCAGAGCCCCGAGCAGGGGCTGAGCACTGCTTAAGTACACTTTTTGGGGAGGGCGGAGGGCTTTGTATACATCAGAACAAATCATCATTAGGCGCGGGAAAATTGAACAACAACTCCTAAACCTGATTAGTTCATTCATTGGCGGGAACAGGTCAGGCTGGAGTGATAGGTCATTCCTAAGGAGGGGGTTACATTTAAACTGATTGGTCCAGGCCCTGCAATGCCTGCGTGCAACCACACAGACCCCTTCGGTTATTAAACAACCAGACAATCAGGGGAAATGTTTACTGGGCGGTTCTAAGCATTGTCTTAACAGCTAACTCAGACCTTGCAGCTTAGAAACTTTTACAACACCCGGTCTTTTACCCTTTAACTTTTACGCTTTAACTTCAATTTCTTTTACCCTTACAACATGTGTTTTGCATTGTGAGATGGACATGACCTTTTGAAGGCCAGGAGTAGAATGTTATATTTTGGATATAATGTGTTCCACAAAAGGTCATGTGAGACAATGCAGAAATGTTCACAGGTGAAATTATTGAATTATGAGAGATTTAACATTATCAATGAATTTATTTGGTAGTGTTATGCTTGAATTCTGGACCCCCTCCCCAAAGACCACCAGAGACCAAGATCCATGTAAGCAGCAAAGAGGTGTTTATTGCAAGCTAACTCAGTCCTCCACATGCACAGTGCAACTGATGACACTGAGAGACCCCGAGCCCAGGGTTGGCAGCAGTTTTATACACTCTTTGGGGAAGGTGGGGACTTCACACACATCATAGCATCTCTTAGCAAATCATCACACACCACAGGAAAATCATAAAAAAAAGTCTAAAACATGATTAGCACATTCACTGGTGGGAACAAGTTGGGTAAGGGTGATTGGTTAGTACAAGAGGGGGATTTGTTTGAACTGATTGGTTTAAGCCATGAGGGGAGTACTTGCTGAAATACATGATTTCCCAACAAGTTACCAACCACCATAAAGTACTGGAAGAGTCAGCTGCCATCCCAGGTATTTTCCCTGTCTCATGCTGAATGGTGGTTGCTAGGGGGTTGCTATGGGTTCCAACCTAGCCTGACTGAGTCAGGGACACCTGACTGGGCAGATATCTTCTGTTATTTGTAGATAAACAAATCAGCAGGATGGGTATGTGCCTAGGAGTGCTCTGTGGGTCTTTTCAAGGACAAGGGTCAAGCCCCCTTCCTTGGACAGGCTTTGCTCTGAGGTAGAGGCTAGTTTTTCAGTAGATTAATAATTTGAAAGAACTACTGTGCTGGATGTGACTGTGAGCAGGCTCAGCATGGCTGGTGGAGGTAGGTTATTGGGGATGTGCCCTTGGGGGTTGTAGCTTGTCCCCCTGCTGTTTTTCTCTTTCTGTCCTTACATCCTGGCTGTCAAGGGGTGGGAAACTTCCCTCCTCTGCAGCTCTTTTGCAATGGTGTTCTACCTCATCTTGATTCCAAAGCAATGGAGTCAGGCAACCATGAACTGAACCTCTGAAACTTATGAGTGAAAATGAACTTTTATCCAAAGAGTTGTTTTTGTCAGTTATTTTCATAAATGTGTCAAAAAGTTGATATTTAAAAAAGAAAAAAACCTGTTTATTGATTAGAACTCAGCTGGATAATTTTTCATTTTATATCACCCTTTAAACTCAAATCTTCCATAAACCCTGCTACACACACATTATTTTAAAGATGTTGTTGAGAAAACTAAAGGAAAAGGTCCTGAAATGCACACAATGCAAGGTAGATGGAAGAAGAGAGTCCCAGAACTGATGTTATGGTTTAGATATGATGTCCCCCAAAAGCGCACTTGTGAGACAATGAAAGAAGTGTGGAAAAGAAATGACTAGGTATTAGCCTTAGCCTAATCAATGAATTAATCCCTGGTGGAATTAACTGAGTGCCAACTGAAGGCAGATGGGATGTGGCAGGAGGAAGTGGTTCATTGGGAATGTGACTATGGGTATATATTTTGTACCTGGAGAGTGGACTCTCTTTCTCACTTTCTCTCTCTCTCTCTCTCTCTCTCTCTC
>NW_026008478.1:0-3629 GCF_001458135.2 Marmota marmota marmota | reverse complement strand
AACCTAGGGATGCTTAAACACTGAGCCAATCCCCAGTCTTTTCTTTCATATGTTATTAAGAGACCGGATTTTTTTTTTTATTGGTTGTTCAAAACATTACAAAGCTCTTGACACATCATATTTCATACATTAGATTCAAGTGGGTTATGAGCTCCCATTTTTACCCCAAATACAGATTGCAGAATCACATCGGTTACATATCCACATTTTTACATAATGCCATATTAGTAACTATTGTATTCTGCTACCTTTCCTATCCTCTACTATCCTCCCTCCCCTCCCCTCCCCTCTTCTCTCTCTACCCCATCTACTGGGTCTTGATAAGTTGCTGAGGCTGAGGAACTTGTGATTCTCGAGCCTCAGTCTCCCAAAGTGTCGGGATTATAAGAATGCACCATCGCACCTGGCTATATACTTTTGTGTCCAGTATGAAGTAGTAAACTAATTTTATTTTATTTTTTCATGTGGATAACCCATTGTACCATTCCAGTTTACTAAAAGTCCATATTTTCCCAACTGATGAATTTCTAGATACAGCAAGCTATTTAGAGAGGTCTTTTGTGTCTATCTTGTGGGTGTCATTCCTCCCTTGGGATGTGAACACATACCTCCAGCAAAGTAGATCTCTTTCCTGTAGTCTTTTAGTCTGCACTTGCACCCAGAGCACACTGTTTTATCTTCCAAACTCGAAGGATAAATTTAGATATCTATTAAAGCAAGCTTTTCCCTCGCTCTCTACTTCTTTCCTTTCAGTTTTCTTCCTTTCCCCTTTCTTCTCTATAATAGTTGCCTTCTTCTCTCTCTATATATTCTTCTCTATAATCTATAATCTTCTCTCCCTTCCCGACTTCCTTCTATTCTTCCTCCTTCTCCTCCTTCTCTTCCTTTGCTTCCTCCTTCTACTCTTCCACTTCACCTCCCTTTTTCTTTTACATTTCCTCTTCTTCAAGATTGCCTTGGCTATACGTGGAACTTTTAGATTTTTATGAATTATTGGATACTTTTTTTTATAAGCAAACCCTTTGAAATTTTGACTAGTATTAAATCAATAGAAGAAATGCAAACCATCATTATCTTTACCACATCAAATATTTCATTTGTGAACCTGGCGACTGTACTCAGAATAGTCCCTATGGGAGTTTGGTGGTGGTGGGGCAGGCTGGCAGAGATGGAGTCAGCTATACCAGGTAAGAGGCTACTGAAGTAATGCAGACCAGAAGACTCTGGCCACTCACATCAGGGCAGCGGCAGTAAAGGTGATAAGAAATTGTTAGAGTTGGGTTTTATTTTTTTAAAATAGTTAAACAGGTTTTATGATTGATTCTATATATTTGAAAGGAAGAAAAAACTTAAAAGAAAGCTTCAATGTTTCCATCCCACCAGGGACAATGGGAAGAAGGGAGTGTCCATCAATTTAAATGGAGAAAACTGTGGGTAGAGCAGCTTTTGAGGAGGAATATCCAGAGGTCAGTTTGGAGCATGTTCTGTTTGAGTTATCAAGGTAGGAAACTAGATAGATGTCTAGGCAAGAGATATAATTCCTCACCAGGTAAGTTGAAAAAAGACAAAATTAATACCTCTTCTAAGATTCATCAGAGAATTGAGGTCCCAGGGCAATCTGCTGCCCTCAAAGCAGGAGAGACAAGCAAACACAGAGAATCACTGCTTATGGGCTACAGAAGCCACCAAGGCCTAGAAACTCTTAAAGGATAATTGACTAATTGCTAAGCATGGACTAACTTGAAAGGTAAAAACTGCTGGGAGTCTGGACGGTCATCTTTGGTGGGGGGCATAATTACCTCCCGAAGCCTCATTAGGTTCTCAAAATGAAGATCAAAGAAAAATCACTTTGTGCCTCCTGGCCATGGGAGAGCAAAAATAAGTGGTCTCAAGAAGCCCAGAGCACTCTGCTCTACTTACAATGTCTGTCCTCCAGTGAAACAATTTTACTAGACTCTAGCAGTTTGGGATTTTTCCATCCCTCAAGTGACTTGGAGGAAGAGAAATAGTAATCCCTCATCCCACCCAAGTCTTCCTGTCTCATATAGGTGGGGAATAAAAGGTGAGAAACACTTGTAACACAATCCAGGAGCAAATGCTCTGTAAAGACTGTGGATCCTAGAATGCTTCTATTCTACCCCATTATCACTGCATCAGTGTGATACATGCAGAAATATCAAGGGATTATAGCTGAACAACTGTGAAACTCAAGAATCTATTTAAGGGGTAAGGAGCAGTTTCTACAGAAACCCAATAACAGCAGAGGGGTCAAAAAGAAGGGCATTATATGGACAAAAATGTTACAGAAAACAGTACACACAGCCTTACTCCCTGCCAGACAAACACAAAACTGTCTCTATGAGCTGTTATTTACAGCAGTTCTTCTTCTTTTTTTTTTTGACCTGAAATATCATGTCTATATTTCTACAATAAATGGCAAAGTGATGCTAAAAGGCAAAATATTTCATCTGAAGAGACAAAATAAACGCCAGATTCAGACACAGATGTGGTGGATATTTTGGAATTATCTGACTTGGAATTTAAAAGAACTATGTTTTTCTAAGGGCATTAATTGGAATAGTAGATAACATGCAAGGATTGGTGGGTGATATAGGACAAAGATACAGCTTCAAGAAAGAATAAAAAGAAAATGGCAGAAATAAAAAGCACTACATCAGAGATGAAGGATGTCTTTGATGGACTCACCATTGAACATAGCTGAGTTTGCTATGAGAATTTGCATCATGAGTAGGTGTGGAATATTGTCAAATGCTTTTTCTGTTTCTATTGATATGATTATATGATTTATAAAAACCTATTGATGTGATAGATTTCATTAATTGATTTTCAAATGTTGAACCAGACTTTCATATCTGGAATAAATTCCACCTGGTGGGGTATATAAGTATTTCTATACATGATTGGATTGAATTTGATACCATTCTTGGGGATTTTTGCATTTATGTTCATGAGAGATAGTGGTCTTCAGTTTTAATATTTTTTTGTGATCTACTTGTCTGGTTTTTGGATAAGAGTAATGCTAGCCTCAAAGATAGGGAATAGGTGTTCTGCTTTTATGTTCTGAAACATAAGATAATTAGTATAATTTCATCCTTAAATATTTGGTAAAATTTAGCATCTTACACATCTAGGTCTGGTACAAATAAGTAGATGTAAAATTCTCAGCATCACATGTCATTAAACCGTTGCAAATTAAAACAAAAATGGGACACCATTTTCCTATTGCAATGGCAAGAAGCCAGAAGACTAATTACACTAAGTGCTGGTTGGAATGTGGAGGACATGAGCTCTCATTCAATTTCGGGGGGGAATATACAATGTACAGCCTGTTTGGAAGACATTTTGGAAATTTCTTACAAATCCAGAGTCTTACCAGATGATGCAGCAACTGGCCTCTTTGGTATTTTTTATCAAATGAATTGAAAACTTAGGTCTATACAAAAATTTCAAGTAAATGTTTATAGCAGCTTTATTCAATATTGCCAAGACATAAAAATGTAGGGGCAAAGGGAATCTCCCCACTGCTGCTTGCCACTGGCCCTGGAAGGTTTCAGTCTCTTAAGTTCACTTGAATAAACTAGCATTAGACAGACTGTCAGAAAAAAAAA
>NW_026008477.1:0-3629 GCF_001458135.2 Marmota marmota marmota | reverse complement strand
TGAATAAAAATGAATGGCCTGTGTGAAAACTATGCCCAAGAGGTCTCAGGAACAGCATACAAATAACATGACTACAAAGCATTTGTAATATTTTCTACTACTGCCTTCCCAATCCATCCTTATCTTTGACAGCCTTGAGTCAAATGAAAAATGAATTCTGAAACAAATTCTTAAATGCTCATCTGTGTACTTCAGCTTCTGCATCCTTCTCTGAAAGTTTAAAAAATATTGATAAATTTCTTCATAATTTATTTTTACTGAATAATATTTATCAAAATAAGGTAAGTTAAAAGATACTTGTCTTTAAAGGTCAAACATTCTCAGTAAAGGCATGAAGATATATAGATCATACTGCCTAATGTACATATGAAAAGCAAAATTTCAGGGAGATATTTTAAACTGGAAATATCACTTCAGTGACTCTGATAACTAGATTTCTCTTCTTAATTAGACCAAACTTTAAAGCATTTAAATATCAATAAACTCTATAACAGAGTGATGCTAAATACTTGAATGAAGTATAAAGATTTCCTTAGATAAAGGGAATAAGTCACATGAAATACTGTTTATTGTATAGTCAAATTTTCATGGATTCACTTGTCCTTATTTCATTCAAATGTTTTGATGAACATTAATTTCTTTATCTTTTATTATAAATAAAGGTCAAAAGTACTGTGAATATAAGTCAAATACTGTGTTTGATGAAAATTAAGTATGGACAAGACATACTACAATGAAAATCTGAGCAGATAAACTAAAGAGATGTCAAAAGGAATAGAGTTTGGTCCTTTATTAAAGTAATTTTAAAATTTGGGGGGTAAACAATTTATCCAGGTAGTGAAATAGTGATGAAAAAAACACTGGAAGTAGAAGATTCAAAAGTCATGGACCTCAAAAACTAAAAATAATGAAATATCATGAGAATGATATGGAAAAGATGAGAGATATAAGAACATAATCGTAGAGCTTAAACTATATTTCAGATTAAATCACATGGAATAGGCACACCTGCAATGGTGTCTCTAGGGAAATATCCAGACTTTCTACACTAGGCTCCAACAGATCAGATCAAACCAAATTGGAGTCACACATGCTAAATGCCACATAATTGAACTGAAATATTAAAAAATCAGATATATCCCCAAACAGACAAGGCTTTCCTGAAAAAGGAGATTCTGGTCTATTTGAGTCAGCTACCAAGGTGCTCTGTTTCAATCCTTTCAAAAAGTAACCTAAAATACCTGATGTTAAAAAGTGAGATTTTTTTCAGTCATTCTGTTTCCCTGTTTCCACCTTACAAAACATGGTCCTATTATTGACCAGTAGGAAATTTAATATATTTTGTAGAGTGGAGGCTGCCTTGATTCATGAATTGCAAATAGAAGCCAACCAGATCTATAACTAAATTTGTTGTGATTTTGTCTTTTGACCAGAGTGATGAAAATTCACAAACAAAATGTCACTGAGGTAAATATTATGAATACAATTTAAAATAATACAAATTTAATAAAATTGCTAATGCATATTGAAATGAATAGTGTCATTAGAGAGATAATTAGATGTTATTGGTTATAGAATTCATAGAACATCAACTCTAAAATGTTCTTTAAAATATTGAAAGATGGTGCATGGTAGAAAAATATCAAAGGTGAATATAGCAGTGTTAATTGAACAGATAATAGGTGTCTTGTAGTGCAATTATTTAATAATATGGGGAGATTATTATTTTTATAATGTCTATCTTATGAATCTAATTTATTGATACTATGCTTGTGTACTATCCCCTCTATACCATAGAATTTTCACCCAAAAGAGAACATAAGGTAAGATATGTTCCTAAATGCACATTGTACAAAGATAATATTTTTAATAATGTCAGCTATTTCAGGCCCTAAAGTACCAGTGCTTTCTATGGAATATTCAAACACTGAAATTCTAGTTTTGATATATCACTAGTTCATTTCTGAGGCATTGATTGCCTTTTGATCTTAATAAATTTTCCAGTTACTAACAGAATATAGGAGTGAATAACAACATACTAAAATACACATACTAAAATGTTCTTTATCAGAGGTTTGGGTTTGGGTGATAAGGGATTTAATGGATATGAAAAGCTTATTGCGTTTCACACAAAGGGGTCACTAAGGATTGGTTGTAATTATTATTTATTTTTTGTTATTGCACAATTCAGCACTAGAATAACATACGATAAAAGGACAACATTCACATCTTTGCTTTCAATAATTTTGTATGACATACCATAGTATGGTTTTATAATTATATAAATGTAGGTTAACTAACTAACTAGACAGTTAGTTTTTTGTACTGGTGTATTATCTAAGCTTCCTATATGAATATTGTCCACCCTAAAGATGATTGTGGATTTCATAAAGCACACTTGAAAACCCCTCATTGATTACTTATCTTTCTCAAAGTGATACTGTAATCAAGTACTTGATGTTGTTGCTTTCAATGCACATAGTGACTGGGAAACAAGGAAACATGTATGTCCTGGAAATGTGAAATAATTTATGAGTTTGAATAACACCCTGGCCTGAAATTGAGTTTCATCCATGGAGTAATTACCTGGAGTTTAAATATATATTTCAGCTGTTGTATAACCACTGGGTTACTGATGACTGTCCAAATTTGTATAAAAACTTGTTTTAATAAATCCAGTAAAGAAAAATTCATACAAAATGGATAAAATAGAGAAAATTTAGCATAAAATATCAAATGATCAAAGTGAGCTAAGCGGCTGTGCAGATAAATAAATAAATAAAATAGCACACACACTCAATTGTAAGCATGGAGAAACATGTCACTGTAACTCAATTCCCTCAAATTCTAATGGAGAAAGATAATTTTTAAAGCATTTATGATAAACCCAAAGTCAACAGCCTTCTAAATGAGAAAAAGCTGACAGCATTTTCTTTAAAATTGGGAACAAGAAAAGAAAGTGCACTCACTCTCTCAACTTCTATTCAATATTGCACTTGAAATTTTAACCAGAGCAACTAGGCAAGAGAAAGAAACAAAAGGGAGAGATACAAAAAGTAAAGGAAGAAGTTCAATTATTCCTATTTGCAGTTTATAACAAACAATACTTGTAAAGACTTAAAGCTTTCACCAAAACACAGAAAAATAAATGCAGCAAAGTAGCAGGAAACAAAAACCAATGTACAAAAGTCAATAGTTTTTCTACATACCAATAACAAATCTATTGGTATTTCCAATCAGGAAAACAATTCTATTCACAATAGCTCCAAAAGTATATAAATAAATGAAATGCTGCACCATAGGTCTAACAAATTAAGCTAAGTGCTTCCAGTAGGAAAATTACAGAACACTGAATAAAGATATAGAAGAAGATGCTAGAAGATAGAAAGACCTCTCATGTTCATAAACAGGCAGAACTAATATTGTTTATAGAGCCATATTGCCAAAAGTGATCTAGAGATTCAATGCAATATCTATCAATGATATTCTTCACAGAATTAAAATCCTAAATTTCATATGAAAAAACAAAAGACCCAGAATAGCCAAAGAAATCATGATCAAAAAGAGTAAAGCTGGAGACATTGTAATAGCTGATTTCAAAATTTACTGCAGAGCCTTAATATCAAAAA
>NW_026008476.1:0-3629 GCF_001458135.2 Marmota marmota marmota | reverse complement strand
CTACTTTGTATAACTCTGAGGGTCTCCTTCCATTTCCATGCAATTTCCCTTCTCTCTCCCTTTCCTCCATCTCTCATCCTATTTAATGTTAATCTTTTTCTCATGCTCTTCGACCCTACTCTGTTCTTAGTTACTCTCCTTATATCAAAGAAGACATTTGGCATTTGTTTTTTAGGGATTGGCTAGCTTCACTTAGCATAATCTGCTCTAATGCCATCCATTTCCCTGTAAATTCTATGATTTTGTCATTTTTTAATGCAGAGTAATACTCCATTGTGTATAAATGCCACATTTTTTTTTATCCATTCATCTACTGAAGGGCATCTAGGTTGGTTCCACAGTCTTGCTATTGTGAACTGTGCTGCTATGAACATCGATGTAGCAGTGTCCCTATAGCATGCTCTTTTTAGGTCTTTAGAGAATAGACCGAGAAGGGGAATAGCTGGGTCAAATGGTGGCTCCATTCCCAGCTTTCCAAGAAATCTCCATACTGCTTTCCAAATTGGCTGCACCAATTTGCAGTCCCACCAGCAGTGTACAAGTGTACCCTTTTCCCCACATCCTCGCCAGCACTTGTTGTTGTTTGACTTCATAATGGCTGCCAATCTAACTGGAGTGAGATGGTATCTTAGGGTGGTTTTGATTTGCATTTCTCTGACTGCTAGAGATGGTGAGCATTTTTTCATGTACTTGTTGATTGATTGTATGTCCTCCTCTGAGAAGTGTCTGTTTAGGTCCTTGGCCCATTTGTTGATAGGGTTGTTTTGTAGTAATTACTTTTATTTAAATTGAAAGCCAAGGCATTCAGTTTACATCTTTGGCCCTTACTCCTTGGGACAAAACGAAATGATCATCAAAATGCAGCTCCTTAAGGAAGTGTCTGATTTCACACTTTCCAAAAAAGTGCTATTTTTCTGGTCAAGCCAGCAAAACTTGAAAAAGATTAAACAAGTGCTTCAAAGATACTCATTATCATAAAAATGTGAAATAGACATAGCAGAAAACATGCCAGATAGAGTAAAACTGTCACCAAGAAGATTCAACAGCTATGAAGAGTTCTTCGAAATGTGCCATGCTTTTCCTAGATGATAATAAAATCTATCAATTCCAAATGTCCACATTAGTCTTGCATAAAAACATCAATGAGTCACCAAAATAATAATAATAAAAAAATCTAAACCAAGGCATTGTGCTAATAGCATGGTGTTTTCTTTCACATGTTTTCTTTGCTCATAAATATTTACAAATTTATATGCAATATGTGCATTTTGACTTTTTGCTATTGTTGCTCTTGAATTGTTTTTAATAAGAAAATAGTAATTTTTCAATTTGCTTTTTTACATAATCCATATGTTCTTGAAATCTATCCAGATCAATATAGTTAATAATAATACATTTGTTTTAATAACTACATAGAATTATATGATTTATTCAATCATATATATATATATATATATATATATATATATATATATATATGAATGTGTATAGGATATTTAGAGATTTTCCCCCCTTCACAATATTTTGTTACTACCAACAATGCTGAAATAAACATACTTGGGCATATAGCCATGTGATTTCTATGGAATGGACTTTCAAAAATGATTTTGTAAGGATAAAAGATGGACACATTTTTATTTTAGTAAGCACTAAGAAACCAATATCCAAAGTGATCTTATAATTTTTATTTGGGCCATTTTAGTATGCATCTTTCCATATATAAGTGAGATTAAAGAACATTTTATGCTTACTGACCTTTTGAATATATGTCATGAGTTACTGTCATTATTATTTACCATTTTTCTATTAGGAAGGACCTGTGATGATGAATTGGGTTTTGTTATTTATATGTACCAGAAGATTAAAACTTAATTTTATGCATTGTAAATACTTGTCCTGGTCTAGTATATTCTATTTGAATTTGTTTATAGAGATTTTTGTCATTGAAAAGTTTTAATTTTTATTAGTAAATTATGCTTTTAACTTACATGACTTCTAAGAACCTTTTCTTGCTCAATATAGCTTTACATACAGATATTCCCAATTAGATAATATTTCATATTCCTTTAATTATTTTTAAAGAATCAATTTTAAATTTTATCTCTTACTGAATGTCTGCATAAATAAAAGCACAAAATAAACTAGCCAATTTAACATCCTGCCCATGCAAGTGAACATTACTAACTATTCCTCCTGTACTGACTGACCAAATCCTCTCCCACTCTGCTTGAGCAAAGGTCAATCACTGTACTGACTTCAAGCACTACAGAATGGCTTTTCTTATTTCAGCTGTAGAAATATATCACACATTATGCATTGTCTCTCATCTGACTTCTTTCACTCAAAATTTTGTTTATGAAACTCATCCAAGCTGTTGAATATAGTTATCAATTGTCTATTTTCATTGTTTTGGAGATTTTATTTTTTAAATAAAACAAATCTTATCTTTCCATTCTATTGTTTATAGATGGAGTTGCTTTTTTCTAAATTTAAAGTCAATACATTTTTATTTAAGGAATTTCTCATTGTGATTCCTTTGCTGTTCATCTGAAGGATGCCCTTTTAAAAAGAACCAATGCTTGATCTAGTTATCGCACGTGACCACCATTCCTTTTTTGGGGACTTCTACTTCCACTTGAATTACGGACATACTGATGATGATTTCACTATTTATGATATTTGGGATCTAATTTCTTCAAGTAATTGACTTTAGGACTACTTTGGAACTGGATGAATCTACCTGGTTCTCAATATTGATACTTTCTCTAAAAATCAATGAGTTCAAATTGTATTCATTCCTATTATCATCCTCAGGAATAGTACAGATGTGGGATATATGTCAATACAAGAGTTAAACTAACATGATCCAAACACAGTAAAATACAGCTTTATCTCCATGTATCATTTTCTAAAGATAGAAGCCTTTTTAGTTAACAATATCCCATAACTTTAAGCTTTCTTAAGGTATAGTATTTCTGCTTCTATGTACCAAAATTCACATTGAACAATGTGTCTTGGTTACAAAAGAGGTTTCATTTTTGCATTTGTCTATAAGTTCTTGTCCACAAGTTAAACAAAAACATGTACAAGTGCTATAGATGGAGTTGCGACTTTGAGACTATGAATATTAATTTTTATCTATTTTTATTGTATGTTCATGAATTTGTGCTGAATCAATACTTAGGTATGAAGTTGCTAAATCATATTCAAATGCAATAGATAATTCAAAACACGTTTTATAGTGGCTGGAGCAGTGTATACTATATACTTCTGCAATATGTAGGCTTCTAAGTTGCTTAAATCCTTGCCAATATTGATACTATGTCTTTGAATTTGAAACATCTTAGATGTGTAGTAACATCTTAGGTGTGTAGTAATATCTCAATTAAGATTTAGTGGGGGCTGAGGTTGTGGCTCAGTGGCAGAACAATCGCCTAGCATGTGCAAGGCCCTGGGTTTGATCCTCAGCACCACAAATAAATAAAAAAATAAAGGTACTTTATTTTTATTTGTGTCCAACTACAACTGAAAAATAAATATTAAAAAAGAAAGATTTAGTGTAAGTTTCTCTGATCCCCTAAGATTTTGGATTTTGTACACATTTTCATAAGGTCATTGGTAAATATATA
>NW_026008475.1:0-3630 GCF_001458135.2 Marmota marmota marmota | reverse complement strand
TAAATCTTTGCTTGATGGGCAATAGGCAATAGTTACTCTGGCTATAATTGACCAGGACCTAAAGTACATGAAACATCTACTGAATTTGAAATTAAGAAAGAAGGACAAGAGTGGGTAGTTCCACCTGAAATTTAACTCAGGAAGTAATCCAAGAGATGATAACCTTGAGCAGACTCTCCTCCTATCTGGATAAATATCATCAATCTGAAGTCTTACTGAGATGAGAATGACCAATTTGAGACTAGAACACACTCTTGTACTTCTGACCTCTAACTATATCCAAGCTTATTCTTATATTAGGACATTGAAGAAAGAGTAGTGGAGTGGAGTTCTGTGGAAGGGATAAGGTTTTTTAAGTTTGACCTTTAGAAAAAGAAAAAAGAAAATGCAAAAGACATATGAAATTAGGATCCCAAGTCAGAGCCATCATTTAGAAAAAACTTCAATGAGATCTGGGAAACTTTTTCAATCTTCTCTTTCAATCCTGCATTAATTTTTGTAATTCCTGTTTCTTCATACTAACATCTTCACTTAAAATCAAAGGGCTGAATATAAGTAAGTGATGCTTTCTAGCACAGTTGCAATCTGAGAAGAAAAGAAGCAGAAACAGCAAGTTGAACCAGCCTAGGAAAAAGCCACAATGCCCCCAGCAGAGATGGTTAAAGGGGGAAGAAATGACAGCTTATAAAGACTGTTTGTTTGGAATTCCTAAGGGCTAAGAATCCCTGCAGTTTAAGTTTGTTTTTCATATTTTGCTCTCTATTTTTTCTTCTCTTTTTCATCATTTATTGTTTTTTCTTTTTTACTTTTTCATAGTAAACTTGATTTTTGAATACCCAAGTTCAAACAGCAACTTAAATTCTACTTTATACTGGATTAGTGACTGCCAATGCTGCAGCCAGACTGGGATAGGAGAGATTCTACTACACAGATTAGGGAGAAACTCAGGGAAGCCATGGTTTCAGCTAGTCCTCTGGGATAAGAATTGTGCCTGACAGGGAAGGGAAGTGGAACTGAGCAGGGTCAGAAGGAAAGTTTAATCACCACACCACTGCCCAAAAGCCAAGAAGAGGTTCTGGAGCACATTGATTCAGACAACTGAACAAGGGGTAAAACAAAATACACATTGGCCTAAAGGCAATCATGTTAGAGGGCTGACTAACAACCCTGACAGAATTTTGCCCCAAACCCCCATCAATGACAAAGCCATTTTGAAAGTCTGTTTGAAGTGGGTAGCTTTCTAACACCATAGCTAATCAAGTTTAAGGATGAGGTGAGCTCAACATATAGATTCCCCTGACAAGTTTGACTGGTATGGGTCAGAGCTGAGAGCAAGCTGAGAGGTATGATAATTGTTTCCTCTAAAATTCCTAATAATTGTAAGATTCTAAATCAAAATAATGGAAAGAAAAGACTATTTAGAAAATTTCAGCAAAAAAAAATGAATTTATGTACAACAGGTAGTATATTAACCACTGATATTAACTGATTTGTGGTATCTCCCCACATTTTTGCTTTGTCAGAGTTCTAATTTTAGGTATGTTGTCTGTTAAATAGATCTTCTCTTGATACCTTTTTCCTATCCTCCATCTCTATCACCTTACACTCTTCATCATTTTATTATCATTTTGACTTTGGTCCTGCCTTCCTCCCCTAGATTTTTTCTTCCCTTTCTCATGTTTTTTTTCTTAATTTTCAATCACTTTTTCCAATTCAGCTTAGTGTACTATCATAAATTATTATCCTCTCAGCCTATTATAAGTTACTTCTCATCTGTGTGTCTGTTTGTTCAATACAGTTATGGAGATTATTTTAAATAATTGTTATAGCTTATGTTGATATATTATTTACTTCCAAATTACCACTGTTACTCATTTTTTCAAAGTTATACTGAGTTGAAATTAACAGTTTGATTACATTGACTGGATAAGTTGAAGGTAACATATGCACCTACCTTGAGATTCATTAAAAGACAACGACCCAGTAAAGAACCCCAACATGAAAAACAAGTGGAAAATATCTCAAAAGTTAGGCAAACCTCAAGCCTGTGTGACCATATGAGCAAATAGATCAAGAATATGCCTCCAATAATTTATGACCCCTCAATAACTAAATCCACAGGTATTCATTTGGATTAGATCCCATAAAAAAATTTAAAAGTTGATGGTTAATAATTTCAATGAAATAAAAGAGGGTCTAAAGAATAAACTAAGATAGAAAATACATGAAGAAGAAAAGCACTTTAAATAGCCAAGTTATGGAGGTAGTCTTAGGTGTCCCACAACAGATGAGTGGATAAAGAAAATATACATATACACAATGAAGATTTATGCAGCCATAAAGAAGAATGAATCATGTCAATTTCTGGTAAATGGATTTAATTGGAAAACATCATGCTAAGTGAAATAAACCTGACTCAAAGCCAAGGGTTAAATATTTTCTCAAATATATGAAAGGTAGAGAGGAAAAATAGGAATTTTTTAAAAAGGAAACTTATGACAATAGTAGGGAAACCAATAGAGTATAGAAAGGGAATTCAGTAGGAGAGAGTAAAAGGGCATACTCTGTACTGAAGAATGAAGCCTACCAAAATATTGTATGTCTAAGTATGTAAATACCAGGATGAATCTTGTTTTTATATCAAAATACAATGCATGAATTTAAATAATAACTTCAACCATCAATAATAATAATAGAAGGGAGACCAGTAAAGTAGATCAATGGTCCCAGGGGATGAATGAACGGAGAGATAGGGAAGGTAATGGGGGATGAGAATGAACAAATTATATGTGCATATAAACACATGGCATACTGAATTCCAATATTATGTATAATTATAATGTACCAATGAAAGCTTACATGTTAATAATTAAAAAAGAATAAGCTCATGGCATTTGCAGGGAAATGGATGGCATTAGAGAAGATTCTGCTAAGTGAAGTTAGCCAATCCCAAAAAACAAATGCCAAATGTCTTCTCTGATATAAGGGGGGGGGTGACTCAAAGTGGGGTAAGGAGGGAGAGCATGGGAGGAAGATTACCTCTAGATAGGTAATAGGGGTGGGAGGGAAAGGGAGGGAGAAGGGGAATAGCTAGGATGTTGGCAGGAGATGGTCATCATTATACAAAATACATGTATGAAGACGTGAATTTGGTGTCAACATACCTTATATACAAACAGAAAAATTGTGGGATAAAGGTGTATTAAGAATTATAATGCAAAAAAATAAGAGAGCTTATGTATAATGGCATAATTTGGTGAGAACATACTTTATATACAGAGTTATGAAAAATTGTGCTGTGAATGGATAATTATGAATGTTATGCATTCCACTACTGTCATTTATGTAAGAAATGAATAAATATATATATAAAAAGAATGAAATGAATTGAAAAAGGGACGCAAGATTTAAGGTAAGGGATGGATAAACTTTCAGGGAAATAATAACAGAAAAAAATTTAAACCATTTACAATGAGATGGAAATCCAAACACAGGCTGCATTCAAAACTCCCAAATAGATAAAAAATAAATTATCCATATCACATTATAATTAAAATCACATAGGCAAAATTTTAAAAGTCTCAAGACAGAAATATCAGATGACATTTAGAGGTAAGCAAATCAGATTTA
>NW_026008474.1:0-3630 GCF_001458135.2 Marmota marmota marmota | reverse complement strand
TTTTTTTTTTTTTTTTTTTTTTTGCATCTATGCAGTTGTCTTCTAGCTGTAGCAATCCGTGTGACAGTAGTAGTAGATCTTAGACCATGGCACTTTGACCATAGTGAGTCACTGCAGCTAAAAGCAGCTTTGCCCACCAGTGAGTGGCTCTATTTATAGAGGTAGATCTGTACCAAGCCCAACTGGACTCTTGGACAAGACAAGGAGTTTCTTGTGTGCAAGGGCACTTGGGAGTTCTAGTTCAGAGGCTGACAAACTTTTGCTATAAAGCACCAGATAATAACAGTTAAGTCCTTTTGGACTGTTCAGCATGTTTGCAAATATTTAACTGTGCCATTCTACCATGAAAGCAATCATAGACCACATGTGAATGAATGAGCATGGCTATATTCCAGTAAAACTTTATTTACAAAAATGGGTGTAAGCCATTTGCTTATACCTGTTCTAGATAGAGCTAGATGCACTGGATTGGCTGTCTCAAATTTCATTTTGCACTTATGTTCAAAAGGGTGATTCTTGAATTAATAAAGTTTGTTCCTTCAGGATTTAACCCCACATGCACATAAGTTTTCAAATTCACTCTGGATTGGTTGATTACATTACATATTGTTTTATGTAATTTTGTTGCTATAATAGAATACCTGACACTGGATAATTTATAAAAGAAATAAGCTTATTTAGTTCATGGTTCTGAAACCTGAAAGTCCAAGTTGAATGGCTGCATCTGATCCAGGCCTCATGCTTCATCATAACATGGAGAAGGAGTGAAGGGCAAGTGAGTGTGTGTAGAAGAGACAAAACATGAGGGGCAGCCTCGTTTTGTAACCACCCACTCTCAGAAAGAATGAACCCACTCTGCAAGAAAGACATCAATCCCACTTAATCATCTAATTGCCTTTGACAGGCTTCATCTCCCAATACCACCAGAGTGGCAGGCAATTCAGTTTCAGCAGGAGTTTGAGAGGGAACAAACCACATTCAAACCACAGCACATGTGAAGAAAACATGTATTCTTGGAGGCAGATTTTTAAAGCTAAAGCAATTGCATAAGGAGAAGTAGTGCAAACAGCCACTGTAGTTCAGGTCTAGAAACATCTGCTCCCTGAAGAGTGTAATATCAAATCATTAGATAGATCCCACCTTCAGTTCAGGGGCAGAGTGTCAGAATCACAGGTTCAAAAGAAAAATAGGAACCAAAAGGGATAAACTATGAGAAAAAGAGTATTCTTCAATAAGACCTAGTAACTGATAGTTCCCACTAATGCTAATTTTTGTTTAAGTTTGTAAGAAAGCAGCTATGGTTAATACACTGTATTCTAGAACAATAAAAAATGTATAGTAGAATTTACATACACCACACAATAAATCATAGAGTGAAAACTAACCTTTTACTGTGCATCATCTCCCAAATGAATACAAATCCAGTTATGGATTTTGGGTCGCTGGCTCAGTGTGACCAGCATCATGTCAAAGCAGTTTCCACAATTTCTTCATCATCTGTCCTCCATCACTGATGCCAAGAGTACCTAAGATCTTTGGCAACACTGATTTTGGTGGTCTGCTCTGCTAGGTTCTGGAAGTATGGTCTTGGCCTGAAATAACTGGCTTAGGGACCTGGAGACTGGCTTATTTTCTACATTTAGCGGATGAGTGGAGATAGTGCTAACATAATTTTTTCCGACTTTGTAGTGAGGCATGAGATAGCTGGCCTGAGGCAGACTTGGCTGCTGCTGCTGCTGAGAAAAAAATCACAACACTGCCCAGACATCAAGAAACATCTGGCTGGGACTGAGCAGAACAGAAATTTGGGGGAGTTGATGGATTTTGGACTTCCTGTGCCATTGGAACCCCAGGGAAAGAAAATTTGGTTATAGACTTGAATGACTTGGATTTTAGATTTGGGAATTAGATTTGAATTCATTTGGATTTTAATTGTATAACTTTCATTTTCCTAACAATCTGATAATGAGATGGGATCTTATATGCACATGTGAGCACTGTATTCATATGATTTTATTGTTGTATTATGTGGTAGATTTTGATAATGTTCCCAACTATTTGATAAAAGTCCCAAGTGGGACTATTGGAGAGACATACTTTTTATTTCTGCTGGAATTTTTTATGTGAATGAAATAACCTTTTTCATAACTCTTTTGGCCCTCTGATTTAATCTGGTAAATTTTAGAAGGAAAAACTGAACAGTCAAGCTCTCTTCTTTCTCCTGGGTATCAACTGTTGATGTGAATCATGCATTATTCTCAGAAGCTCTATCCTGGAAGCTTTATAGGGTCCATGTTGGTCTCTAGGTAGGGAGATTTTCCTAGTTCTGCACTGCCCAGACCTCAAGGATAAGATGACAAATCAACTAGTGCTCTTGGGACTCCTGAAGAAGAATTATAAAGTGGAAAATGTTCTGCAGCTATTGCTGTTAAGCATTGGGAGAAGAGTATGAGTATATTAAAGGCTATGGTATTATTACAAACTATCCATCAGTGAACCTTTTCACAGAACAATACAAGGAAGTCAGATAGGGGGACTAGTCATGAGAGAGACATTATGAGTTTTGCTTGGAATAAGCTGAAATTAAGTATAGTGGAAAATTAAGTAATAGGGAAAGAGAGAGAGAAGAGGGAAATCAGAATATGATTTGGGGTCACCTGGATAGGTGATATGGAGATATCCAGGGTAGGATGAAAATGGCTTAGAAAAGAAAAACATCAATAATACCACAGAATTATCCATGAGCAATACCAATAGCTTTAGGAAAAAAAGGAGAGAAAAAAAGCACCAATGAAGTAGTTCTAGAAGAATTTAACCAGAAGGAAGTGGCAATATCTCGAAAGAGAGTTTCCAGAAGGAGACACTGATGGTGTAAAATCCCATGAGGGCATCAAAGAGAAATGAAAATAAATCATTAGATTCAATAATCATACAATAATTTCTGGAAAGACTAGAAATGTTGTCAGGAGCATGCTGACTTTTTCTCATTGAGATTGGAAGATGTCAGAGGACTTTTGAAGACAGAGAGAATGTAATCTAGGGAAAGATCCTAGGAGTGTGTGAAAGTGTTTATCCAGAGTTTGTGTCATTAACTATTCTTAATAAACCTTCAGATGAACTGCTTTTAGTAATCACTGGGGAACTTCTCCATGCTAGTTGCATTCATTCCTTTTGAGTTCAGTACACATTTCCAAATACTAGAATTTTCAGCAGCACATTCAAAGGGGTTATATAATCTTTCCCACAGTTACACAGCCTGGGGAATAGAGGATACAAACTTTTAGATAGATGTAAACATTTCAAATACTAGTAAGGCACAATGGCTATGAAAGAGCCACTATATTTTGCAGCATCCATGTTTCTTGTGCTATATTTCTGATTGTCCCTTTAGCAGCAGTTTGAGCAATAACTGCAGCCCTGAACATACTCATAATATTCACAAGGCTAAATTTTCACAATCTCTATTTAGATTTTTAGAGTCCAATTCTCTAAAAAAAGGATCCAAGAATCTATGCTTTTAAAGTTCTTTAGGTCTTTCTCACTTAAGCTCTGCTCTAGTATTTCTTTTTTTATGTGTGCTTCCTAATCCATGTTGCTAAGGGTAGCAAGCAACTGTAGATTCTCATCTCC
>NW_026008473.1:45444-58384 GCF_001458135.2 Marmota marmota marmota | reverse complement strand
ACGCACACACACACACACAGCAAATATGAAGTAGAAATATTATGCTCATCCTACAAGAACAAAACTAAATAAAGAGATTTTAATTTTAATGGGTGCACTGTGCTGATCTGAGTCCTAGTTTGAATGAGTAAATGCTTAGTGTAGTCACTGAAATAAGGAAAGCAGAAATCAGCTGAGATCTAGAGGTGGATCAGAGGTTCATTGGTGGTCTCAGTTAACTGGAGGCATCTTTGATATGTCTAATAAAATGTCTCAAAAAGCAGTTGCGATTTGGACCTCAGGAGAGAGGTATATACTAGAGACAGACATTTGTAACACATCTGTTAATAAAAGGTGTTTAAAACTATCATGTAGATGGGAATGAATAGAGTAAGAAATAAGGGAACACAAAATCGAACATTCTTAAGTTCTGTAGAATTAATTTGCTATGTGGAGATGCCAGAAAAGAAGATGGATAAGTAAAATAATAATATGAAGAAATCCAAAGAAGCATCAAATCACAGTTAGTATATGAACAATGGTGCAAAGTATAAAAAATACCAAAAAAACCCCACCAATTTTCTTACTTCATTACTCATAAGAAGACATCCTGCTGATGACAATCCTCTGTCACCAACACAGTCATTATGAGCTGTCAGGTGAGAGACAGAGGAAACACTGATCCAGCTGCTTTGCCTTCCTCTTTGCATGTATTACATATTCAGAGAAAGAACTGTTTTCTCCCAGGGATATCCTGATTCTTTTGTTTTACCATTTAGGATACTTCCCAAGCCTACTGTGCCCTGAGATAGTTCCTTCTCAGTTCAAAACACATTTTTCTGTGTCCTAATCAATTAGGGAGCTGTCACATTGTAAAGTGACCAGATGGAATAATTAAAACAACTAATATGTTAATTCTCTTAGGTTATTTGCCTTGAGACAAAATACATTTTTTTCAGAATATTCCTTTTAATTTTATATTCAACCTTCAAGTTTTTCTTTCTGCCCCCATTTCTATCTTCCAATCTTCATGTATTTTTTCAAAGTTCACCTTAAAATCTACCTTTCTCATCAGTTGAAAATGTTTCCCCCTTGGGGAATTCTGAGGCTTTTGTTTAGATCTCAACTATGGCACTTAAACAAAACATATTGATTTTTGTAACTTATATTACTTATTTTGCCACAAATCATTTAGAATTTTTTAGGATTTGAGGCCAAATGGATGATGGGGGGGATATTTTCAGGGGTTTACATAATAGTAAGGTCTCAAGGATGGCTACTCAGGACCCACAGGAAAAGATTCCCAGAAAATTCATGAAGTGTCTCAGTCTTGATGTTTTCACTTCTAAGAGACTCAGTGAATCTGTTTTTTTTTTTTTTTTAAATTATTGACTGTTTGCAGTATGTTAACCCAGGGGCACTTTAAAACTGAGCTATATCCCTACTCCGTTTTTACAATGAGACAGGGGCTAATAATTTGCTGAAGATCTCCTAAGTTGCTAAGACTGACATTGAACTTGTGATCCTCCTGCTTTACCCTCCCAAATACCTGGGATCACAGGCCTGAGTCACTCTATCAAAGCTCAGTGCCCTTCATTAAAATAATAATAATAATAAAGAAAACTAAGAAATGTAGAATCTTTAAATTGCAAGGATTTCCTAAAAGTATATTGTCCAATCCCTTACTTACATCTGAAATCACATAGTAAGCATGTAAAATAGGCATAGCAAGCATGCAATGATGTTACATCCCTATGAAAGATTTTTTCTTCTGAGAAAGCCACACAGTGTTTTCCTAACACTATTTTCTGAAATCCTGTGGCATTTCATTATATATATATATATACTGTTCTTTATCCAGTAAAGAATCAGTAAGTTAGCACATGTCCACTCTGAGATACAGAAANACAATTTAACTTCTAATGCCACCTTTATGGCTTTAGAATATAATTCTGTTATATCTGAGTGCATATACTGGGGAAAGTTTATTACCTTGGGAAGCTATACCATCTACAGCTCAGTTGTGCTAGGGCAGTGAAATTGCTTACCAAGAGACCAAAGAAGACACCAGGAAATGGGATATGAGACATAAGATTTATTAAAAGTACTCACCAGGAAGATTTAGTGGTGAAGGGCTAGACAGGAGCTTTTCCATAAAGTCCAGAGGTGAAAGGCTGGACAGGTGCATCTCCATTTCACACAGTGTTTCACATGAAAATAGTGTCCCAGTCCCTCTCAATGTCCGATGGCCAACTGGACAAGCACTTTCCTGTCCACAGTGCCTTTCCACACCAGTTATCACAGGGGTGGGGAGGGAGGTTATGGGTTAAACTATTAGGTTACAGAAGCAGTAATATAATCAGCTTTGATTGCTTTGTCCAGTTTTATGACCAGCATCCCAAGGAACTTGGAATATATGCAAGAATGTAGTTTTCCACAGATAGCACAACTGGCCCTAATTTCTAGCATACTTGAGGGAAAGCCAGTGTCCTTTAAGGTAATATTTATCCAGAAATTGTGGCCTAGCCTCATTCTTATGGCTTTCTTAATTTGGCTAGGTTCTTGAAACCAGAGAAGAGCACTTCAGGGGTACGGTATTTTTTAAAAACATTTATCCTTTAGTTGTAGGTGGACAAAACCTTTAAATTTTTATGTGGGCTGAGGATCAAAACTAGTTCCTCAATCATGCTGGGCGAGCACTTTTCCTCTGAGCAACAACCCCAGCCTGGGATATGGTATTTTATTGTCCTCTTTTTCTCCACAGATGACATGGAAAATAAAGATAATATTAGGATTTTTGTAACTATCTTCCAGCCTGGAAGTGCCTCATAATCAGAGGACACTTTTTCAAAAGCAGATACAAAGTCAGGAAAAATCAAATTTGGCTTTCAGCAAATGATGAATTATATAAATTTAATCTTCAAAATTTAATCATCTTCTTCAATTGTATCTGTACCATCCCCAGTAATATACAAGTTTACTAAAGTTACTTGGCATTATCTAATTTTCTAATTTTTGTCAATCTAATGAATATGAAGTAGTGACTCATTATTGCTTTGTTCGGATTACCAGAGATTTTGAACATATCCAGAAGATTTTTTTCAGTTATTTGGATTCCTTGTTTTTTCTTGTTCTTTTGCAGGAGTACAGTACTCTGTACATTATCTAGAATGTCTTTCATAAAAAAGAAAATCTTAATTTTGTCATAATAAGATCCATAATTTCTCAGGTTATGAGTGATACTTCAAAGTTTGTTTAAAAGATTATCCCTAATAATAGATTTTAAAATATATACTTTTATGGTCTTATTTTAACTTTATAGTTATAAATTTCAAGATGTTTTTATCTTCATCCATTTAGAGTTTATTTTAAGTGAATGAAGATTAATTTGTAACCCTCAAGACTCTAATTTTATTTTTCTGTATTTAGTGATCTGGTTGCTCCTAGCTACTCCTAAACATTGACCATTCATTGTAATATCCTTCTTGTTAAACAATGATTTCTACACTTTTCTAAAATCTATTTTTCTTGAACATGACTTTATATTAATAGCTTTTAAAATGTTAATATCATAATCAAAATTTTATCATTTTAATTTTTTTCAAAATTAATGTTGAAAATTATGAAAACTATTGCTTTTATAAAATTTTTAAAAGCTTATTTAATCAAATTTATAAATTATTTGGAAAAGAATTTGACACATTTAAATGTCTTTCTGACCAAAATTGTGGCATAACTCTTAATTTATTCAAATCTTCCTTTATGCCTTTAAAATACTTAATATTTCACAATAGAGGTCTATGTATCTTTGTTAAATTTATTCTGAATACTATATAACTTTTGTTGCTATTATAAATTCTATCTTATTGATTATATCACTATCTAGCAACTTTGGTGAACACCTTTTACTTGAATAGTTTATTGCCAATTCTATTTTGTTTTTTCTATATAAAGCCTCATGGCATGTACAAAGGAATTTTATCTATTTCTTTTTAATTCATTCATTGTATATTTCTGTGTTTTTTCTTATAGAACAGATTAATACTTGCAAAGTACATGAAGTGGTAATGATGGTAGTGGACATTCTTACCCTCTCACTCTCACTGGCCCAAAGGCATGTCTCTGTGGTTTCTCATTACATATGGTTGCTCAATTTCTTTGGTATAAAACACTTAATATCATAGTTAAATTTCCTTTTATTTTTATTCTATTAAAATTTTTGTCATACTAAACATGTGTAGATTTTTATCAATTCTTTTTTTATGACAATTAAATCAATTATAACTTCTTCCTTGCAGTCTACTAGTATGTTGATAGATTTTTTTTAAATGTTGATCATAGCTGCTCCTCCTCTGGACTTTCAAAAAAGGAGCTTTTCCCTTTCTCCAAGGCAATCAATGAGAGACCAATGACTGACTGACTGACTGAGAGGGTGACAAAGGCTAGTTCCTGTACCTCAAGGTGAAACCAATTCTGAGATGCAGTATACTCCAGAATTCCCACAGGGTGAGACCAAAGTTAGTCTCCATTTCTTCTTCACTGTCCTCCCTTCCTCGTTCCACTTCTGCCATGAATGCTGCCCCAATACAACATTTTTTCCAAAAATTGCCCTTAAGATCCTCTTAATGCAAACTGACTGAAAGTAGTAGTAATCTTTTATCTAAGGCTAAGAATAAATTTCAGAAACCTCAACTTTATTCTTACCCTAGGTTGAGAATTAGCAGTACAAAATCTCCCCTAAGCCTCTCAACATAAACACATTTGATCCTTCTTTCCAGGTTTATAATTCCCATTTTGTCCTTCTTGGCATGTGGTATCACCATATGCTAATGATATTAAAATAACACTCCTCCTTGGGCAAAGCCTAATCATATCACTGGGTGGGCAATAGAGGATCCAAAACAAGAGAAGTCACAGAATTTTGAACAGTTATGAGATGACAAAATACAAAGGCAGAAAGCAACTTGTCTAGGAAAAGAACTTATGAAACACTGTGTAATTGTATACAAATTAAATAGCCAGATACAAAAAAAAACATAGTTTACAAATTTAGGGATCTCTGCATAGATTTGTTTACATACATTTGAAAACTATGGATATGAGAGAAAATTTGATTTTCCATGTAATTGATTTTTAGTGAACTAGAAAATTTTCCTATTATAATTCATCATATAAATTACTTCTGATATTACATAAGTAATATCAAATATCCTTTTATAAATTGATATGTTTAGGAAAAACTAAGTAAATGTATGATAAATCATTATGAATGGCAAATAAATGTAACTAAGACTGACTCCTTTACAGAAGTGTTTTTTTTTTTTTTTATACAGGTACACATTAATTATTCAGAACAGTGGATTTCACTGTGGTAGATTTATAGATACATATATCATAATTTGATCAAATGAATTTATTCTTAAAAAATAAATTCAGCTCAATACTATTTCTTTTCCTCATAAAAATAGTATGGTAAACAGACTTTAAGTTGTTCCCCAATGATCCCCACCTCCTAGCATTCATCACTTTTTATAATGTCTAAACTTTGAGTATAGAGTGGATTTGTAATTTAACTTCTTTTGTGGGGTGTGTTGCACCATTCCTGGAGGTACTGCAATATCAGGTCTATTCATGGAGTGCACAAAGTAAGTGCCCACTGCTCTAAAACTCCAATTACTATCATATCATATTTTAAATTGATAAGAATAAATGCTACACTTGATCTTAGCCAAAAGGCCAAGAAGATACTATTATTATTTAACTTCTAGCAAATAGAATATGACAGAAGTAGTGAAATGTCATTTCAAAGGTTAGTTCCAAAGACTATAGCTTCAATCTTGGGAACATTTTCCTGCTCAATCATTCTAAAGGAACTCAGCTGTTATGTCGTGGGCCTTCCTCTGGAGAGGTACAAATGACAAGGAACTGAGTCTATGATCAACAATCAGAGAGTCTGAGGCCCAGTGACACCAATGTATCCCACCACTGAGTTTTGACATGATGTAGACATAGCCAAAACCTTTGAAGCTTGTGAGAAAACTCTGAGTCAGAAGCTTATAGCTAAGTTGCATTCAGATTTCTGATCCCTAGATATTTTGAGATAATAAACATTTATTATTTTAAACTGTAAAACTTGGGGAGAATTTGTTACACAGCAATTAAATACAAGGTCTTTAAAAATATTTAATCTGAAAATCTATAATTCAGGTAAGTCATAGCAATGAACAAAAAAGAGGTAATATATATTACAATATATGTTGTGCTCATAGTACAAACTGAGTGTTTAGAGAATAGTTTGCAATAAAGGCTTGTATTCAGTAAGAACTGTTTTACAAGCTGCTTTACTACATTTAAATTTCCATAGCACTATGTAAGGCTAGCTGGTGCTCCACCTCTTTATCAACACTTGAATTTTGTCAGAATTTATGATTCCATATCTTCTAGAGATGAGTAATGTGGATTTCTTTAGACTTTATTTTCATTATTCTTTGTTGATAACATATGCTGCAAATACTTTCTCCCACCATTTGGCTTATTTCTTCACTTTCTTAGTGACAACTCTTGGTGAAGAAAAATTCATAAATGGAAAGTGGCTATCAGTATTTTCTGTGGCCTCAGTAAGAAGTATTTTCCTAAATGAATATGATGAGGATATTTCCCTGTGTCACTTTTAAAAGACCTTTATAATGCTTTCACACATTGAGCCATACAATATTCCAGAATTTATTTTTGTATGAGATGGGAGACTGGAATCATATACCCTTTTTATCAATTTACACATATAATTTTATTGATATAAATATATACAATAGTGAGATTTGTTGTTATATATTCAAATGTGCACACAGTAGAACAAAATAATCTTGTCAATTCCATTTCCTAGTGCCTCTCCTTTCCCTTTGCTCCCCTTGCTCCTCTTCTTTTACTCTAATTGTGTCATTTCTATTTTTATGAGCTCTTCCCTTGACCCTTGTTTTTTTTTCCTTTTTTTTTCTTTTTTCTCTCTGGTTTTTACTTATGAGAGAAAGGAAGCATATGATCCATGACTTTCTGGGTATGGATTACTTTGCTTAATACAATGCTCTCAAATTCCATTCAATTTCCTGCAAATGACATAATTTCATTGTTCTTTAGGACTGAATAAAACACACAAGCATGTCTAGCTGTTGAGAATTGTGTTCAGATGCTGATTTTAATTCTTTAGAATAAATACTGAGGAGAGGTAAAACTGGATACCGTGTTTCCCTTCCAAGGAGTCACCATACTGATTTCCAAAGTGATTGCACTAATTTACAACTCCATTAACAATGTGTAAGTGTATCTTTTTCTCCACATCCTTTCCAGCATTTATTATCATTTGTATTCTTGATGGTTGCCATTCTATTGGGGTGAAATAAAATCACAGTGTAGTTTTGATTTACACTTCTGTGATTGCTAAAGATGTTGAACATTCTTCATATATTTGTTGACCATTTGTATTTCCTCTTTTAAGAAGTGTCTGTGTAGTTCCTTTGTCCATTTATTGATTAGCTTATTTGGAGGTTTTTGTGGTAAGTGTTTTGTTTATATGAAGGATATTAATTTGCATTGGAACAGTACTTAGTAAAGATTTTTTTTCTTTTTTGCTATTCAGAAACTTGTTAATTTGATGTCATTCCATTGATTAACCCTTGACATTATTTCCTAAACTGTAGGCCTGTGCCTATAGAGTGTTGACCCTGTCCAAAGTTACATAGTTTCTAAATCTTTGATCCATCTTGAGTTAACTTTTATACAGGGTGAGAGATAGGACTCATTCTTCTACTATGGATAACCAATTTCTCCAGCACCACTTGTTAGAAAGCCTGCCTTTTCTCCAGTGTATATTTTTGGTGGCTTTGTGGGCCAGATGACTCTATTTGTGTGGGTTTGTCTCTGTGTCTTCTGTTCTATTCCATTGATCCATGTTTTTTTTTTTTTTTTCATTCCATGCAGTTGTTGTTTCTATTGCTCTGTAGTATAATTTGAAATCAGCAGTTGTGATGCCTCCAGCATTGCTTTTTTTTGCTTAGAATCACCTTGGTCTTTTATTCTTGAGCATGAGTTTTAGGGCTGTTTTTGCTAGTTTTATGAACAATGTCATTGGTATCTTGATGGAGATTGCATTAAATCTGTAGATGATTTTTGGAATTTGGGTCATTTTAGCATTATTAGTTGTATCTATCAATGAACATGAAAAGTCTTTCCAATTCTTTCTTCAGTGTTCTATAATTTTTATTGGAGAGGTCTTTTGCCTCCTTAGTTTAATTTATTTCTACTTCTTTCTGAGGCAATGGTTGTTACTGGGTGGCATCAGTACCAGCCTGGGGAAGAAAAGGCTAGGTTACAATAATTGGCATCAGATCAATATTGGCATCAGATCTGCCATTTTTTGGTTGGGAGCCCTTTTTATCTAGGGACTACTAAGTTTTGATTTAAGAGTCATTTTATTCAGGGATCCCAGGCTATGGTGTCCTCAGCTTTCAGGTTATTTCTTTCTGTTTGTTTTTCTGAATGTGCCTGCTAAAAGGTTAATCCCACACAGCTCATGACACAACCCCTAGGCATGCTTGTGATATTCCTCTTGAGGGCTATCAAGCTGCTCTGTGAGTGCCAACAGGCTGCTACTCCCCTCAGAGTGACCCCCCCAGAGGGACAGCCTTTTCCATTTGCTCACTGCTCCAGAAATATTTGAAATCAAATTTGTAGGAAAATGATTTTATTCAAAGCCAGTTTTGAAAGAAGACAAAATATAACTATTATTTTAAAGGTTTCATCTTCAAAATCCCTGAAGATGAGCAGAATTTTTAAAAGAGAAGAGGCAGTAGTTACAGAAAAGTGAGAAAGAAGGTAGGCAGTGTGCATATGTAGATATGATTAGCATGTGCTAGATAGGTGGGGGCAGAGTGCAATCTCCACTCCCAGCTTCTTGGCATCCATCAGGTCTTTGGGGCTTGGTTTCACTCTCAATAGGAACAAGTTTCTCTCCATTTAGAGGGGCCCCAAATTTAGTCTAGTTTACCTTGATATAGTATGTATTGTGTCAGAGCTTGGGGATCCTTTTTTTTAATGTCTCACAAGTGTAGGGGCCTTCCTATAGATCAGGCAATTGTGTTCTATACAGCAGTGTATATGAGATGCACACTCTGCAATTGTTCTAGACTGCACAACTCTGTATACTCCAAAAGGGTATAGGAACAGTCTAGACTGGGTCCCCTTCATCAATGTAGTGTCCTCAGACTTCAGGTTGTTTCCTTCTGTTTGCTCTAGGAGTATGGGTGTCCATGAGTGGGACATGAAGGCCCCCTAGCCATTCCAACTTGAGAACTGGTCATCAGTTTGGAGTTTTTCTCTCCCCTATTATTCATGTTGAAATATTGCTAAAATTTGAGTGGGGATAGTTTTGTCTAGATCAAGGTGTGCTGTCTCTTGGCTGAGGTGTGGATGTATCTGGTTATGAGTGTAGCTCAGCAGCCAAGTTTCTACTCCATTAACTCAGTATTAACAGTAGATTCCCAGCACCACACAGAAAGGGGGAAATAAACAGAAGCAACAACAGTAAAAATAAGGGTAAAAAAAATGATATACAAGATTCAAATAAACACCAGGTGCCTACTATGAAATAAAATATACTAATTAACACAGAAACAGGAATGGTGAGTTCAGCAATTAACAAAAAAACTGTTGTTGTCAAAACTGTTGACCAGGATGGATGTTCACTGACTGTGCCAGACTGTTCTGCTTTCCATTTCTTTCTGGGCTATGTATCCCTTAGAAAGACAAAGGACTGGGGATTGTCAAACTCTTTCTCCTTTTCTGTTGCTCACCAACCTGCATGCTGGAGTGGCTTGAACAGAAAATGGCTGAATGGTCTTGGCTTCCCTTCTCACTAGTGTAAAGTAGGACAGATAGGAAGTACTGTCAATTGGAGATTTGCCCAGATAGTCTATCAGCTTGAGGTTGGTTCAGAGTTCTAAATGATAAGTTCCAGAGAGGTTTAACTCTAATCAAAACTTAGGAACTTTGTAAGGTGGTATCTACTCAAAAGAAATTTAGATCCACCCAACCCTGTGACTGGGCAGAGACCATTCTCTGGTGGAAGTGTGAATCTCAGGGTCTACCCAAGAATTCTTCTCACAGGGTGGGGTAACAAACCCTGCACAGTTCTTTCACCCTCTACCCCAATTATGGCTTTTCCAGGCTCAATTTCAAGTGTAACCACACTCACCTGTTTAGTCTCCTACCCTTCATCAGCTGGTAGTGTGAGCTCCCAGACTAAAAGGGAAGGCAAGTTGATTTCTCCTCCATGTCTCCAATGTGAATTCCCTGTGGGTACAATCATCTTGGTGCCCGTTTCAATTACATGCTGCCAGGTACATACATTCTAGGCCACACAGTAAAAACTGGTTGAGATAATGTGGCAACATTGGCCATGATCTCCTGGGTTTCTGCATCAAAAATCTCCAGTGTGACCCCTTCAAGATGGCCCCCTACCTTGGCTTTCTGCTGACCAGCTGAGAAACATGAAGTAGTTTTCAAACACCAGCTCACTATATAGCCTTTGATTTGACTGAGTTCATACTGTTTTTCTCTTCTTCAAATTTTCCTACACCAAATTTGTCTGCTATGCTTCTCTATCTGTGCTACCCCTCTCCTCTGCAGTGACCTGCTGCCATTGTCACTACTGACATGACTGCAATGCACTCTTTATTTTTCTCTATTAAAAATACTCAAATTTCTGGATCTCTTAGTCTCTGACTGTCCAATATTGAATTTCTGTGAATTCTGTCTTGTCCATCTTGCTGAGAAGCAGTACAAATGCTGCTCTGTGGAGAGCGTGGTGAGAAAGGAGGGGCCCGGGGGAGTGCGGCCTGCTCCCCCGGGGCCCTCTGGGGCCCCTGTCCCCAGGCCAGCGGTTGAGCTGGGGGCCCCCCCCAGGACAGGACATGGCCTTTCCTGCAGATCCCCGGAGCTCCTGCTGGGAGTGCCCACTGGCTGGCCCTGGCTGTGAAGGACCGGTGAGCCTGACACCCATATGGATGACCTGATGGCGGCGGCGACCTGTCGGCCCTGGACCCTGAGGGCTGCCGGGTCTCCTGGCTCAATCGTGCCCGTCCCAGCTGAACCTGCCACCCTGGACGTGGCGCCTTTGGGTGGCGGCGGGCGTGGCATGGCAAGAAGAATGGCTGCAGCTCCAACGCCGCGGAGGCCGGCAGGGGCTTCAAGTCCCAAAAAGGAGGATGGACGCCTGAAAGCTCGACCACGCGTTGGACAGCGGAGCCGCACAGACCAGGGCTCTCCCTGAGCGCTCAGTGCCGGCTCCTCCAGACCGCACTTTGTCTTGGCCAACAAAGACCGAACCGTCCTGGAAGGTGAGCAAAGCCCCAGGAAGAGGACGACGGGTGGAATGGTTAGCGGCCTCTGGCAGTTGGTGTTTGTTCTACCAAAGAGAGAAATGGTAGAGTCACAAGCCGCATCTACCCAGTTGGAAAAGCCCACCACCTTTTGGGATGATTTCCTGGCCCTTTGTAAAAGGCCTGTGTATATAATATGAAAAAGCTGCTCTCAACTTACCCCCCAACCTTTTAAAACTTGTGCTGCATCTGGACATTCTAAATGTAAAGAGGATGCCTGACGTATGATAGAGTTAGAAAATAACGTCTTATAAATGTCCATTTGTTTGAAAAAATCAGAAATGCCTTCCGGAAGTGACTTTGAAATGAATTTGTTAGAACACCTCTAGGAGCGACGCTCGTCCATGGTTGTTTAAGTGGGTCGTTGGACATGGAGAAGACTGACCGTGAGAAGGAGATCCTGTGCCAGACTGGTTTTACGTAAAAGACATTTTTCGTATAATAGCCATTGTTTTGCGTGTGCATTTTATTCCTCATTAGTGTATATATAGTTGAAAATGCTAAATACTTTTTTAAAAAAATATCTAGGTTTTCTAGATGTTCTAAAGTGCCTGATATATGTTAAAAGTAGAAGTGGTAAAATATATGACACATTTTGTAAATTTATTTGTTAAAACTCTTATGAAATGGTTTCTTTTTTTTGGGGCGGGGGGCAATAGCCAAACCCCTGTTGAATAGCACAGTTGTGTGCTGGTCCTGGGGAGCACCGTGCCAGTGTGCTTACCGAGAGCCAAGAGTTGTCTATGGGTTTTGTTTTACTTTACTGTGTACATAGTGTATATAAAGGAAAAAATTATTCCTCCTAATCTACATCTAGCCTTTCTAGATGTTAAAGAGTTTGCCAGTGTATGACAAAAGTAGAATTAGTAAACCAGTTTTGAATGTTTTGTGTTAAAATCCTAGGAAAGATTGTCTTCTGAAAATTTGAGCAGTATAGCCCACTGGGTCGGTGAAGGGCCAGAATGCTCATATTTTGAAGACATTTTCAAATTAGAACTATTGTTACATGTGTGCAGTGTATTCAAGACTGTCATGTACATAGTGGACAAATTGAGTCCTTACTTGAAACATCTAGTCTTGTCTAGATGTTTAGAAGTGCCCGATGTATGTTAAACGTAGAAGTAGTAAAATATCACTTTGTAAATATCTTTTTGCTAAAATTCATATGAAATAGTCTTTTGGGAATGGAACTATTAAACCACCTCTGTGAGCGGTATAGTACTGTCTGTATTTGCTCAGTGATGTGGAGGAGGTGGGAGGGAAGCAATTGCAAAAGGTTAGTGTGTTCATATTTGGACATTTTCAGACATCAGTTTTCTATGTTTTGTGCATTTTGTTTTTGCTGTGTATATAGTGTATATAATGGACAAATAAGTCCCAATTTTGCAACATCTAGTCTCTAGATGTTAAAGAGGTTGCCAGTGTATGACCAAGTAGTTAGTAAAATTAGAACATTTTGTACATTTTTTTGTTGAAATTCATAGGAAAGCTTGTCCTCTGTAAAAAGACTTTTGGATATGGATTTGTTC
>NW_026008473.1:0-40997 GCF_001458135.2 Marmota marmota marmota | reverse complement strand
ATATTAAAATTTACAGGTATGAAGAGAAACAGATTATAAACATAGAAAAATTGACCACACAGATTAACATTTGCTACAAATAAATTCAAAGGCATAATAATAAGACAATAAGCCACAGTTAAAAGATGAAGTTTACCAGACTGTATTTTTCAAAAAACATGATAATAATGGGTTACCAACAATTATTAAGAACTTTCATAAAGCATAAATAGGAAAACAAAAATGGAAAAGTTGACAAAGAAAAAATTCACAAAGGAAAACAGTTGACTAATAAATGAGTATATACCCACCTTCCCAAAATAAAAATTATTTAAATTAAAACAACATTAAAATATGATTTAATGTCCATCACTTTAGCAAACCTTAAAAGTAATGGGAGTGAGTACTCTATCTTTCTAATCTCTTTCTCCATTATTTTCTGTGGTGACTAAAAGTAGTTTTTTATTAACCTAAGCACTTAAAAATCAAAAAGTTAGTCTGACACTTTTGTAATTATGAATGCATAAATTTACAACATGAATATAGTTTTCTCAAGCTAAAGAGAATCTCTCTTCTCAAACCCTATCATTTCTTCATTGAAAACTTTCAAAGTATTTTCTTCTAGCTTTTTGAAATTCACAGCATATAACTATTATTGATAGTCACCCTGCTATGTGATAGTACACCAGAACACCTTGCTCCTGTTTAACTTAGTATTGATTCATCGACTTTCTTCATCTCTACCTCCCCGCTACCCTCCCAGACTCTGGCAATCACCATTCTATCATCAACTTCTGTAAGTTCAACTTTTTTAGATTCCACACATGATTGAGATCAGGAGGTACCTGTCTTTCTATACCTGGCTCATTTCCCTTTTCTAATTCCATCCATGTTGCATATGACAAGACTTCATCATTTTCTTTAGTTGAATAGTATTCTGATGTTTATAGGTACCACTTCATCCATTCATGAGTTGATAGACACTAGTTATTTCCATTTCTGTAATAGTGTTGAAATAAACATGGGGGTGCAGGAGTCTCTTCAACATAGATTTATTTCCCTTGGATATATCCCAGGAGTGGGATTGCTGGCTTTTATGGTTGTTCTATTTTTACTTTTATGAAGAAATTTCAACACTCTTCCAAAATGGATGTACTAATTTACATTCTCACCAACAATGTGAATGGATTCCCTTTTCCCCACATATTTGCCAGGGCTTGTTATCTTTAGTTGTTTTGATATTGGTTATTCTTGCTGAGGTGAGGTGATGTCTCATTGTGGTTTTGATTTGTGTTTCCCTGATGACTAGCAATGTTGAATAATATTCATATACCTGTTGGACATTTGTGTATATTTTGAGAAATGTCTATTTAAGACTATTGCTCATTTTTTAATATTTTTAAATTTTGCTATTGATATTTTGGAACTCCTTACATATTCTGCATATCAACCCTTTGTCAGATATATAGGTTCAAACATTTCTCCCATTCTATAGGTGTCTCTTCACTCTGTTGTTTCCTTTGCCATGCAGAAACTTTTTGGATTTTGTAATCCCATTTGCTTATATTCACTTTTGTTTCCTGTGGTTTGGGATTTTATCCAAAAGATTTTCAACATCCCTATGTGTTCTTCTTGTAGTTTCATGTCTTATATTTAAGTCTTTAATCTACTTTGAGTTGATTGTTATATCAGGTGAGACAGAGGGATTTAATTTCATTTTCTTCATTTGAAGATACAGTTTTCCCAGAACGATTTATTGAAAAACTACCCTCTAGCACATGCTCTTAACAGCTTTATCAACAACCAGTTGACTAGAGATGAATGGGTTTACTTCCATGCATAGAATTTATTCTCTAGCCCAATTAAACAGTGGAACGAAGTGGCTGTTTCCTAATGGAAATTTTATCAATACAAGAATAATCTGAGCCAGGCACAGTGGCATCCACTTGTAATCCCAGCACCTCATGAGACTGAGGCAGGAGGATCACAAGTTCAAGGCCAGCCTCAACAATTTAGTAACATCCTAAGCAATTCAGCAAGATCTCCTATTAAAATTAAAAAAAAAAATAAAAATAAATGGGCAAAGGACTGGGATGTAGCTTAGTGAAAAAGTGCCTCTGGGCTCAATCCCCAGTATGGGGGTGGGGTGGGAATAATCTGACAGGACAGATCAAACTCAATGTATAAATTATAAATAAGTCAATAAGTCAATGTGTGCTATAATGATTATCAGTGTGATATGGAGCTTTTATGTTCTGAGACATAATATACCCCTAGGAGGGTTTTGAAAACCTTATTTTCCTTTTCAACAGTTAACTTTGTCAATTGTAAAATGTGTGAATCATCTGCAAGTCATGAGCTTGCTTCCCTCTGGGACATCTTATTATGAACAGTTCTTTAAAAGTTGCTTTTTATCTAGCCTGCCTTGCAGAGGCAGAGTTTTTTGATTGCCAGAGTTTTGCTAATAACATCAGGGAATTTTTAGAAAAGTTATAACTTCTGGGAACTATTTTAATAAGAAATTTGGTGTGGGTTGCAGCATTATTGATCTCTTCAAAGAAAATAATCCAAATAATGAAAACAATTAAGTATTACAGCCTTGTGGCTGTAAATGTGTACCCATTTAACTTGTAGCACATAATTGTGTAACACACAGTTCCCTACTTACTTTCTTAATGAGGTCCCATGCCATGTACCATAATGCACTACAATGTTCCACTCCCCAGTAGACAGTTTCCAACGTAACTACTTGCACAGACACTGCTAGGCTCTGGCTCTCCACACAAAATCCATGACCATTGTCAGTGCATCACAGTACACTAATGTTTCAGGAAACAAAAGCTTTTGTTGCAATGATGCAATTGGTCTCTGCTGTGGTCTATGGCTGCTGAGAAAAGGTCTTATAAGTGACTCCAGATTTAAAAAAAAAATCGTTTTTCTCCTGTCCCAAAGACAACTTCCAACCTCACAAATTTAAGATTGTCTTTTTTACTACTGTTAAATAATCTGGGAAAAACTGCTGAATTTTAAAATTACTTGATTTCATACTCAATTTTCTGTAGAATCTCCAGATTTAAAGTTAAAGCTTGGAGAGCAGCATTTATAATCAGAATGTTGAGGTTTGTAATCCCAGCCCATCCTCACTGACAAGATAACTTTAAAATAGTTGCTTAATATCTCCAATTTCTCATTTTTCACTATGATTCACATCCTGAGCATGATGAATCAGGATCACTCTGTGTGGTTTGGGCAGAGATGAAAAGACCACAGACATGGAAGTACCTTCTTCTCTAAGTGGAGTTGAGACGGATTTGGGACTTCAGGGGTCCTCTTCTATGAAGGAAGGCAAGAGAACAAGAGAGCGAATGTACCTGGAACCTCTCTATGTATTAGGGAAAAGATATTTGATAGAATATTCCATGCAAATAAGTCAGGGGATAATGTTACAGAAAAGGGGGGTTGTCCAGTCCCAATGGGTAACACTCAAACCCAGAGATGAAGCATTTCCTTGCCCAGAAAAGGTAAGGCCCACTTGCTTCTTGCACAGCTTGTGGCATGTGCTGCCAGTTCAATACCTTCATCACTCAAGGCTGATGGGAATGCTGCTTAGCTCGTGTGCAGAGTGGCCCTTGACATTTCACTACTGTAAATTTAACAAAATAACATCATATTTAGTTGAGAATGGTCTAGATAGATAAAGCACTGATACTAATATAATAAGCACAAATAATATCTATTTTATATTATCATATGCTATGGATTGAATGTATGTCCTCCCACCCCAAAATTCACATTAGAACCTAAGGCACAATGTTACAGTATTAAGAGATGTGGTCTTTTGGGGGGTTAATAAAGTAATGAGGGTGGAGTCCTCAGGAATGACCTTAGTGGCCAGAGTCCTAAGACCTTTTAAGAGATGTTGTCTTTTGGGGGGTTAATAAAGTAATGAGGGTGGAGTCCTCCTGAATGACCTCAGTGACCAGAGTCCTAAGACTTTTTTGCCCTTCCATCTTTCTGCCATGTGAGGACACACATTTGTCTCCTCTGGAGTGACATTTTGCAAGCAGAGGGCAGCCCTCATCCACATCAAACTTTACAGTGTCTTGATCTTGGACTTCCCATCCTTCAGAAACAGGAGAAGTAAAAACAATGCATTTATTTTCAATTACCCAGTCCCAAAGATTTTGTTATAGAAACACAAATGAACTGAGAAGGAAATTGGTGCCAAGAGGGGGTTATTGCTATAGCAAACAGCTAAAATTGTGGGATAGCTTTGAAAAAGGGTAGGGGGTTAAGGCTGGAAAGGTTTTGAGATACATGTAGCAAGAAGTGAGAGTGACAGTAATAGCAGTAAAGGCAATTCCAGTAAGGACTCAGGCTCAGAAGAGAAGAGTTGTAGGGAAATCCTCTCTTCTCAGAGACTACTTAAGTGGTCATGAACAGGATGGTGATAGAAATATGAACAATAAAGCCTATCATGATGATGTGTCAGGCAGAAATGAGAAATATATTACTGGGAACTGGAGTAAAGTCTATCCTTGTTAGAATCTAACAGAGTTTGACTAAATTTTGTCCTTGTCATAGTCTTTTGTGAAAGACAGTATTAAGAGACTCAGACATCACATAAACCTTAATAGTATTTTAATAAAACATTATCAGAATTTTAACAAAAATATTTATGTGAACAATGCAGAGCACTTTGTATTTTATAAAATACCTTTATTTTAGTATTTCCAGAAATCTTGTGAGAAAGGATTCTCCCCATTTATTTAAAAACTAAAAATAAAGTCCAGAAAACAAGGAGCTTATCTGAGATTATGCATATAGTTATTAGTAGAATCAGATTCCAAATCCAATTGTTTTTTTTTTAAGTATTGTATTTATATATTTAAGGTACACAAAATTGTCATGGGTAAATCGGGACCGGAAGCTTCAAGTCTCATCTCTTGTGTTCCAACAAAAGAAAATGTAAAGTCAGACACAAAAAGCCAAGCAGGAGAATTTTATTTTAAGTGAAGTAAGTTTCAGGCAACAACAAAAACACTCACAAGAGAGAGTGAATTGTATCCAAGTGGAGGAAACATAATACTTCTTCCAAATTTATTACTGTTTTGATGTTTGCCAGGAAAATAGGGGTCCACCTTCTGTAATCATCACCATCCTGACACTTAACTTCTCCTTCATGTTGAACAGGGTTGTTTTTGTCCTTGTAGTAACTGTTATGATGGCCATCCCATTCAGGGGGACTTCATCCACAAGTCCAACCTAAGTTAACGTGAGTGCTGGAGTTGACCACCAGGCAAACTTTATCTTAGTGCCCCTGTGCTACTAATGAAATTTCCCTTCAGGTATACGTTAAGAAACTCATAGCTATAAATCCTTATTTTACAATGATCTCAGTAGAATTATCCCCACAAACCTTTTCTTCTTGACATATTTTTAATTGACCTTGTTTCCACCTGTTTATTTCCAGGGTTAGTACACCTGTTGTTTTTCTACAATTTACTTGATTATTCATTGGTCTTAAAGAGAATTAAAAAAAAATGACCCTACTATGTTATTGGTTTTTATTCCATTATTCATTACTAAATACTACCTAAAAACATAAGTTACATATAAAATGGTAAACCGGTACTAAAATGGTTACTATACTGAAGCCAATTCTAAGTATTCAATCCCAGTATGATCCAAGACCATGTCCCCCTGGCTATGGAAGGAAATCAAACATATAGGACAAAAGATCCCTGAATATTTGTTATCCCCTGCTCATTATATTCACTAAGTATTCACTTCAATAGATGTCTTCAGAGGCTTTTCATGGCATCCTGGAGTCCAGGATCTTAATTTTGTCCATGTATCTTAATTTTGCCAAAGATAAAAGAGCCAAAGTGGTTATGATTCTGAGTAGAAGTGTTAATGAGCTGGAGATCAATTCTGTATGCCTTATTCGTTACCTGTGAAACAGACTGAAATTAAGGGCCTCTCTAAAATTGAGGGTCACTTCCACATATTGAAAGTGAAGGCTAAATGGGCTGGCTCCTGGCCTGGGGGACTGGAGGGAAGCTAAGAACAGAGATTTCTCCCTGTTCTATCCTGCCTAATATAGGCTAACTAAATCTGCATATGTACACTTCCTACCTTTCATGTCATTTTGCCACCTCTTCTCTTTCAAAAGCTTTCCTCCCCCTGCCAGAAACTCTCCAAAAATAGAAAATTGAAACAACAACAATAAAAAAATGTTTCTTCTATTTTCCTTCAAAGACGGCTTTGAATAAAACCTGTTTTCCTAACAATTTGACTACAAATATTTGTGGATGAATGCAATGGAGCCTCGCCTCTTCTCCCAGGGTGGAGTAGTATGTCACATAACAACTGGACCTGTGAAATATAAGAGTCTGTGATGATTGATTAGCTATTGGCTCTGTGCTCCAGAGCCACATTTCTCTATGTTGTGTGATACTTAGGATTGAGTTCTGAAAACTTTATTTTTTGCCATTTGATTTTGCATAAACTTCTTCTAATAGGAATAACCAGTGAAATTCTGAGGACAAAAGTAGATTGAAAGCAATTTAATTACATTTTCCTGTTGCTGCCCTCATCACAACAGGGACCTCTTCCAAATTCCTTAGGAAAACCCAAGCTGGGTGCAGTCCCTGGCAGAGCTGTGCACATTAGCTCTGCAGTGCTTCTCCCCCAAGTTTCTTCATTTTTATTGCAGGTCTCTTTTTCCCTTCTTTTTTGACCTAGCTCTAGGGATAGCAACTGCTTCCTACAATTATTATTATTACCTATGGGTTCCCTGTTTTTGCCCTTAGATCTTTTTCTAACAAAAAAAATAAATAAAAATATTAAAAATTTAGAAAGGACAAATGCTTAATAAAAGTACCAACATGAACAAATCTCAAGAGCATCATGCTGAATGAAAGAACCCAAATATAAATTTCCTGTTGTAAAATAGCAAAACAAATTTATAATGACAGCAGATAAAGTGGCCACCTGAGGTTCTGTTGAGGGTAGGTTAGGAGGTTGATTGCAAAGAAGCATATGGAAACTTCTCAGTATTAAAAAAATGTTTTAAATATTGATTGAGGGGAGGAGGAAGATGCCTGGCATGCGCCAAGCCAGACCGGAGGAGGAAGTCCAGCCCCGCCCCGTGTGCTAGTCCAGAGGAAGCCCATCAACCCTTAAAACCCATGGAAGGGGGTGTGGCTACCAGCACAGTTCTGCAGCTGATCCAGGTACCTGGTTTTCAACTCCCCCACCCTTAGCTACAATAACTCAAAATATTTCCCACAAGCTTTTGGGGGTTGTAGCTATCAACACAAAAAAATAACTGTACAGGCACCTGGTTTCTACCTCAGAGACTAGAGTAGGGAAGATACAGGTGGAAGCCCATTTCCTTTCACACTGGCTATACCCACCACCCTGAATACAGAGGCTCAAGCTAGGAATAGACAATGCCACCTACTGGAAGCAAGAAAAACAGTGTTCTGAAAGACTTTTTTTTCTCTTTCTTTCTCTCATTTCTTCTCTCTCTTCCACAACTTCAACATATGTGAAACCAAGAACTGTGCATGAACAACCGAATTACCAAGTAATATAATATAGAGGAATTGCATATACCCCACCTTCCCCCCATTTTTTTTCTTTAATTCTATCTTACTTTCCTTTCCCTTCTGTTATTTATATTTTATTCCTTGTTATTTTTTTTTCTTTTTTACATTCATATTCTCTCTATCCCACTTTAATCTCCTAAATTTGCTATCTGTACATAGGGTAACTATCTAAATACAGATAGGAGGTTGAGTCTATACATTCTTCCATAAATAACCAGTCTATTGGTTAGAGTTCTCCAAAGGTGCTAAGTTACTTTAACCTCATACCCTCACTCCTTTCCCTCTAAGTATAACATCCTTCTTCTGAAATTAAGTTTTCTATATGCCACCAGATATGGTATGCCTTTTATGAAACTAATGAATATATTCTTAAGTAATAATTAAAACAAATATCTATAGACTTAGAATCTAACTGTAAATGTATTAATAATGAAAACTTGTGCTTAGATAATGTACTGTTGATATTGGAAACTGTAAACATTGTTTTTCTCTACAAAAGAGAGATTTTAGAGCTATACAAGAACAATACAAATATATAAGGCGAAAAACATTAACACAACAGTTTCACAAAGCTAGAAAAAATCATGAGCAGTATGAAAAGACAAGGAAAGAAAGGACCACAAACAATACAGGTCAATTCAACATTATATGAGGTAATATCTGCAGCTGATGGAATGTCAGACAAAGAGTTCAGGATATACATGCTTCAGATGATCTGGAGTCTCAAGGAAGACATTATACAGCAAATTAAGACAATGAAAGATCACTTTGACAATGAATAACATAAACAAATCCAAGAAGCAAAAGATCAACTCTATAGGGAGATAGAGGATATAAAAAAACAAACAGAAATCCTGGAAATGCAGGAAACAATAAACCAAATTAAAAACTCAAATGAGAGTATTACCAGCAGAGTAGAACACTTAGAAGATAGAACTTCAGACAACGAAGACAAAGTTTTTCAACTTGAAAAGAACATAGATAGCTCAGCAAAAACGTTAAGAAATCATGAGCAGAACATCCAAGAATTATGGGATAACATAAAGAAACCAAACCTAAGAGTTATTGGGATACAAGAGGTTATAGATGTCCAAACCAATGGAATGAGCAATCTATTCAATGAAATAATACTAGAAAACTTCCCAGACTTAAAGAATGAAAAAGAAATCCAAATACTCTCTTCTTTTTACATATCTTGCAATATATAGATATTTTTGTACTTAAGTAATTTTAAGAATCAGGTTATAAGGCTTTGATTGTCTCTTTGAATAGAATTAATAGAGATTTTTAGTTGCTCAAAGCCTTGTTATGAACTTCACACAGTTAAGTGTAAAAATAAATGACACAAGACTTGGCTTTGTTCATGGTCTGACAACAAAATAAATAAGCTGATTACCCTCTGACTCTCACAAGTGGTGTCCCAGGCATAAATGTCTTGAGAATCTCGTCTTGGAGACCTTGTTTTGTCTATTTTTTCTTTCTCCAAAAGAATTGATTTTTTTTATTTTTTGTATTATTTTAGGGATTTTTTTCCAAAGTTTAAGTAATTGTTGTGCAGAGCTTTATGTTGCTCACTAAAAGAGAAATAAAACAAGGATTTGAAAGAAAGGACACAGCCTTAGCCTTGGAAATTTAATAACTATTGGATGCAATGTGGATCATCACCTAGAGAAATTTTGAAAACCAAAACCATGACAAGTTTAAACTGAAGCCTTGGGGCATATAGTATTTGCATGATTTGACCTGAGAAACATGAAACAGAGAAAGACAACAGAAGCAGAAAAGAGTATTAAGAGCAGGATGAAAGATAGAGCCCCTTCAAAGGAGCATCAGATTATACAGTAGGGCAGTTGAGATCATTGGCAACAACAGGAAACAGAAGTCAGGGAGAGTAAATATCCACCCATGCCCAAAGACCAAAAGATTCATAAATAAAAAAATATAATTGGTATATCTTCAAACAAAATATAAATCATAAGACTTGAAACCAGTAAACCCTCACTTAAAAGAGATTGTGAATATAGTTTAATTGGAAGAAAAGGGGGAAATTATGAGTTTTAAGAATAGATAAATATAAAAAAACATAGTCAATGACTGAAAATTTTAAATAAAATTTGTATAAAATATTATTAAAATGTGTTGGTGCTAAAAAGGAAGACACATTTTATAGCATATGAAACAAATTGAGTTTCTACACTGCTAAAGTGTTTTAAAGTCTTTATACTGATAAAAGGTGCAAATCATAATTTCAGGCTAAAAGGTGAAAGAAGAAAGCAGAATGCAAAATTTATAGAGATGAAAAAAGAACAGAATGATAAAACATATTAAATTTACAGGTATGAAGAGAAACAGAATATAAACATAGAACAAATTGATCACACAGATTAACATTTGCTACAAATAAATTCAAAGGCATATTAATAAGACAATAACCACTGTTAAAAGGTGAAGTTTACAAGACTGTATTTTTCAAAAACCATGATAATAATGGGTTACCAAAAATTGCGAAGAACTTTCATAAAGCATAAATAGGAAAACAAAACTGGAAAAGTTGACAAAGAAAAAATTCACAAAAAAAACAGTTGACTAATAAATGAGTGTATAGCCACCTTCCTAATATCAAAATTATTTAAATTAAAACAACATTAAAATATGATTTAATTTCCATCACTTTAGCAAACCTTAAAAGTAATTGGAGTAAGTACTCTAACCTTCTAATCTCTTTCTCCATCATTTTCCATGGTGACTAAAAGTAGTTTTTTATTAACCTAAGCACTTAAAAATCAAAAAGTTAGTCTGACACTTTTGTAATTATGGATGCATAAATTTACAACATCCATATAGTTTTCTCAAGCTAAAGAGAATCTCTCTTCTCGAACCCTATTATTTCTTTAGTGAAAACTTTCCAAGTATTTTCTTCTAGCTTTTTGAAATTCACAGCATATAATTATTATCCATACACATCCTACTATGTGATAGTACACCAGAACATCTTGCTCCTGTTTAATTTAGTACTGATTCATAAACTTTGTTCATCTCTACCTCCCGATACCCTCCCAGATTCTGACAATCACCATTCTATTGTTAACTTCTGTAAGTTCAACTTTTTAGATTGCACACATGAGTAAGATCAGGAGGTACCTGTCTTTCTATACCTGGCTCATTTCCCTTTTCTAATTCCATCCATGTTGCATATGGCAAGACTTCATCTTTTTGTATAGTTGAATAGTATTCTGATGTTTATAGGTACCACTTCATCCATTCATGAGTTGATAGACACTGGTTATTTCCATTTTTATAATAGTGTTGAAATGAACATGGGAGTGCAGATAGATTTATTTCTCTTGGAAATATACAAGGAGTTGGATTCCTGGCTTTTATGGTTGATCTATTTTTACTTTGATGAAGAAATTTCAACACTCTTTCATAATGGATGTAATAATTTACATTCTCACCAACAACGTGAACAGATTCCCTTTTTCCCATATTCTCGAGAGGGCCTATTATCTTTAGTTGATTGATAATGGTTATTCTTACCCAGGTGAGAAGGTGAGATGATGTCTCATTGTGGTGTTGATTTGTGTTTCCCTGATGACTAGTAATGCTGAATACTTCATATGCCTGTTGGACATTTCATATGCCTGTTGGACATTTGTGTATATTTTGAGAAATGTCTATTTAAGTCTATTTCTTATTTTTTAATCTTTTTAAATATTGCTATTGAATTTTTGGAATTCCTTACATATTTTGCATATCAACTCTTTGTCAAATATATAGTTTGCAAACATTTCTCCCATTCTATAGGTTGTCTCTTCACTGTGTTGTTTTCTTTGCCATGCAGAAACATTTTCCATTTAATAATCCCATTTGCTTATTTTCACTTTTGTTTCCTGTGGCTTTCAGATTATATCCAAAAGATTTTCAACATTCCTATGTGTTCTTCTTGTAGTTTCATGTCTTATATTTAAATATTTAATCAACTTTGAGTTGATTATTGTACCAGGTAAGACAGAGGGATATAATTTCATTTTCTTCATTTGAAGATACAGTTTTCCCAGAACCATTTATTGAAAAACTACCCTCTAGCACATGCTCTTATCAGCTTTATCAACAACCAGTTGACTAGAGATGAATGGGTTTACTTCCATGCATAGAATTTATTCTCTAGCCCAATTAAGCAATGGAACAAAGAGGCTGTTTCCTAATAGGACTTTTTATCAATACAAGAATAATTTGAGCCAGCCACAGTGGCATCCACTTGGAATCCCAGCAACTCAGGAGACTGAGGCAGGAGGATCAGAAGTTCAAGGCCAGCCTCAACAATTTAGTAACATCCTAAGCAATTCAGCAAGATTCCCTATTAAAATTTTAAAAAATAAATGGGCAAAGGACTGGGATGTAGCTTAGTGAAAAAGTGCCTCTGGGCTTAATCCCCAGTATGAGGAAGGGGTGGGAATAATCTGACAGGACAGATCAAACTCAATGTATAAATTATAAAGAAGTCAATGTGTGCTATAATGATTGCAGCTTGATATGGAGCTTTTATGTTCTGAGACAAAATATACCCCTAGGAGGGTTTTGAAAACCCTATTTTCCTTTTCAACTGTTAACTCTATCATTGTTAAACATGGGAATCCTCTGTAAGTCATGAGCTTGCTTCCCACTGGGACATCTTATTATGAACAATTCTTTAAAAGCTGCTTGTTATCTATCCTGCCTTGCAGAGGCAGAGTCTTTTTTTAATTGCCAGAGTTTTGTTAATTACATCAAGGAATTTTTAGAAAAGTTATAACTTCTGGGAATTATTTTAATAAGAAATTTGGTGTGGGTTGCAGCATTAGTGATCTCTTCAAAGGAAATAATCCCAACAATGAAAACAGTTAAGTATTACAGCCTTGTGGATGAAAATGTGGACCCATTTAACTTGTAGCACATAATTGTCTAATACACAGTTGCCTACTTACTTTCTTAATGAGGTCCCATGCCATGTGCCATAATGTACTACAATGATCCACTCCCCAATAGACAGTTTCCAATGTAACTACTTGCACAGACTCTGCTAGGCTCTGGGTCTCCCACAAAATCCATGACCACTGTCAGTGCATCACAGTGCACTAATATTTTAGGAAACAAAAGCATTTAATGCAATTGTTCTCTGCTGTGGTCTATGGCTGCTGTGAACATGTCTTTTAAGTGCCTTCAGAATTAAACAAATTCCTTTATCTCCTGTAGAATCTCCAGATTTAAAGTTAAAGCTTGGAGAGCAGCATTTATAATCAGAATGTTGAGGTTTGTAATCCCAGCCCATCCTCACTGACAAGATAACGTTAAGATAAATGCTTAATATTTCCAATTTCTCATTTTTCACTATGACTCACAGCCTGAGCAGCAATGAATCAGGATCACTCTGCATGGTTTGGGCAGACACGAAAAGACCACAGTGACACGGAAGTACCTTTTTCACTAAGTGGAACTGGGAAGGCTTTGCGACCTCAGGGGTCCTCTTCTATGTAGGAAGGCAAGAGAACAAGAGAGTGAGCACACCTGGAAGCCCTCTTTGTATTAGGGAAAGACATTCCATAGAATATTCCATGCAAATAAGGCAGAAAAGGGGGTTGTCCAGTCCCACTGGGCAACACCCAAACCCAGAGATGAAGCATTTCCTTGCCCAGCAAAGGTAAGGCCCACTTGCTTCTCACACAGCTTGTGGCTTGTGCTGCCAGTTCAATACCTTCATCACTCAAGGCTGATGGGGGTGGTGCTTAGCTCCTGTGCAGGGTGGCCCCTGACATTTCACTACTGTAAATTTAACAAAATAATATCATATTTAGTTGAGAATGGTCTATTATATTAGTACTGACACTAATATAATAAGCACAAATAGTATCTATTTTATATTATCATATGCTATGGATTGAATATATGTCCCCCCACCTCAAAATTCACATTAAAACCTAAGACCCAATGTTATAGTATTAAGAGATGTTGTCTTTTGGGGGGTTAATAAAGTAATGAGGGTGGAGTCCTCGTGAATGACCTTAGTGGCTGAAGTCCTAATACCTTTTGCCCTTCCAATTTTCTGCCATGTGATGACACACATTTGTCTCCTCTGGAGTGACATTTTGCAAGCAGAGGGCAGCCCTCATCCACATCAAACTTTCCAGTTTCTTGATCTTGGACTTCCCATCCTTCCAAAACAGAAGAAGGAAAAAAAATGCATTTGTTTTCAATTACCCAGTCTCAAAGATTTTGTTATAGAAACACAAATGAACTGAGAAGGAAATGGGTGCCAAGAGTGGGGTATTGCCATAGCAAACAGCTACAATTGTGGAATAGCTTTGAAACAGGGTAGAGGGTTAAGGCTGGAAAGGTTTTGAGGTACATGTAGCAAAAGGTGAGATTGACAATAATAACATTAAAGGCAATTCCATTGAGGACTCAGGCTCAGAATATAAGAGTTGTAGGGAAATCCTCTCTTCTCAGAGACTACTTAAGTGGTCATGAACAGAATGGTGTTAGAAATATGAACAGTAAACCCTATCATGATGATTTGTCAGGCAGAAATGAGAAATGTATTACAGGGAACTGGAGTAAAGTCTATCCTTGTTAGAATCTAAAAAAGAGCTTGACTAAATTTTGTCCTTGTCATAGTCTTTTGTGAAAGAATTAAGAGACTCAGACATCACATAAACCTTAATAATATTTTAATAAAATTTTGTCACAATTTTAACAAAAATATTTATGAACAATGCAGAGCACTTTGTATTTTATAAAATACCTTTATGTTAGTATTTCCAGAAATCTTGTGAGAAAGGATTCTCCCCATTTATTTAAAAAATAAAAAAGTCCAGAAAACAAGGAGCTTATCTGAGATTATGCAGGTAGTTATTAATAGAATCCAATCCCAAACCCAATTGTTTTTTTTAAATATTGTATTTATATATTTAAGGTACACAAAATTGTCATGAGTAAATGGGGACAAGAAGCTTCAAGTCTCATCTCTTGTGTTCCAACAAAAGAAAATGTAAAGTCAGACACAAAAAGCCAAGCAAGAGAATTTTATTTTAAGTGAAGTAAGTTCAGGCAACAACAAAAACACTCACAAGTGAGAGTGAATTGTATCCAGGTGGAGGAAACATAATGCTTCTTCCAAATTTATTACTGTTTGATGTTTCCCAGGAAAATAGGGGTCTACCTTCTGTAATCATCACCATCCTGACACTTAACTCCTCCTTCATGTTGAGCAGGGTTGTTTTTGTCCTTTCAATTACTGTTATGATGACCATCCTGAACGTGTTCCTGAGTCTCTTTGTGGTCAATGGTCACTTGGCTACCTTGCCGCAAGGGGTAGACATGCATAATCAACACATAGACTCCCGGAGCTGGTGAGAGAACTGGCTGGAGACAAGCCTCAGGTCAATGTCCAGTAGCTCTTTTTATTTTGGAATGCACACAACTGTTATAGGGTCCGAATAGGGCATGCCTGTCAATCATACATAAGCAAGACAATATCCGTAATCCAATCATCTTCTGCCTAACATAACCACACTGTGAGGAAACTCTAAATATTGCTGTCATGGCAGAAAGCAATCTGGAAGGGTCTTTAGCCCTTCCTGAGTCAGAGGTTTTATGCCCTGAAGGCCCTGACTCTCAGTTTCCTGACCGGGAAGTTTGGCAATGCTAAACACAAGTGCTGAGAATGTGGTTTCACCCCATCCTGCAGGTGCTCCTGTCAGGCCTGAAGGAAGGTGGATATTTCAAGCACTTCTGAGATGCTCATAGCTGCTAGCTGAGACTGAAAGCTATTCCAACACCATCTCATTCAGGGGGACTTCATCCACAAGTCCAACCTAAGTTAACGTGAGTGCTGGGGTTGACCACCAGGCAAACTTTATTTTAGTGCCCCTGTGCTACTAATGAAATTTCCCTTCTGGCATACGTTAAGAAACTCATAGCTATAAATCCTTATTTTACAATGATCTCAGTAGAATTATCCCCACAGACCTTTTCTTCTTGACATATTTTTAATTGGCCTTGTTTCTACCTGTTTATTTCCAGGGTTAGTACACCTGTTGTTTTTCTACAATTTACTTGATTATTCATTGGTCTTAAAGAGAATTAAAAAAAAAAAAAAACATGACCCTGCTATGTTACTGTTTTTTATTCCATTATTCATTACTAAATACTGCCTAAAAACATAAGTTACATACAAAATGGTACTAAAATGTTTACTATACTGAAGATAATCCTAAGCCTTCAATCTCAGGATAATCCAAGACCATGTCCCCCTTGCTATGGAAGGAGATCAAATATGTAGGACAAAAGATCCCCGAATATTTGTAATCCCCTGCTCATTGTGTTCACTAAGTATCCACTTCAATAGATGTCTTCAGTGGCTTTTTATGGCATCCTGGATTCCAGCCATACCCACTTCTTGCATAGCTCCAGCTAGCTATTAAACAATAGATGCAGTATCTTTACTAACATGCCCACTAAAGACCATCCAGAACCTGTCAGTGCTCACTCTTCTACCTTATTCTGTTTGCTTTTTAGAGGTGTATTGCTTTGCTCAACTAGACATGTTTTATATAGTTTTTCATATTTAATATCATCTTATATCTATAGAAAATAATTTTTAAAAAATAATTGAGAGTGTGATCCAAACCAAGAATCCAGAGCTCCTTGGATTCTCCAACAGCATCAAAATCTCTAATCTCTTCCTTATCATTTCTTTGTTGTTGTTTTTCTATTGGTTTCCCTTCCATAAGAAGATATGAAGCCTGTTTTCAAAGTGGCTTGAATAGCATGGATTGCTTTCCTAGTTTGACAAAGAATTAGAGAAACACTTCAGCTCAGGGAGGACTGTGGTAGACACTGCTTACTCACCAATATTTCAAGTTTTCTTATTCCTAGAAAGATTGCAATTTTTTTTAATCTGCTCAAAATTAATCTTGTCAATGTATCTTAATTTTGCCAAAGATAAAAGAGCCAAAGTGGTTGTGGTTCTGAGTAGAAGTGTTAATGAATTGCAGATCAATTCTGTACGCTTTATTCTTTACTTGTGAAACAGACTGAAATTAAGGGCCTCTCTAAAATTGAGGGTCTCTTCCTCATATTGAAAGTGAAAGCTAAACAGGCTGAATCATGGCCTGGGGGACTGGAAGGAAGCTAATAACAGAGATTTCTCCCTGTCCTATCCTGCCTAATACACACTAACTAAATCTGCATATGTACACTTCCTACCTTTCATCTCACTTTGCCACCTCTTCTCTTTCAAAAGCTTTCCTCACCCCCCAAAATTCCTAAAATGAAAAATTGAAACAACAACAACATTAAAAATATTTCTTCTATTTTCCTTCAAAGACAACTTTGAATAAAACCTGTTTTCCTACCAATTTGACTACAAATGTTTGTAGATGAATGCAATGGAGCCTAGCCTCTTCTCCCAGGGTGCAGTAGTATGTCAGGTAACACCTGTACCTGTGAAATATAAGAGTCTGTGATGATTGATTAACTATAGTCTCTGTGCTCTAGAGCTACATTTCTCTATGTTGTGTGATACTTAGGATTGAGTTCTGAAAACTTCATTATTTGCCATTTGATTTTGCATAAACATTTTCTAATAGGAATAACCAGTGAAGTTCTGAGGACAAAAGTAGATTGAAAGCAATTTAATTACATTTTTCTGTTGCTGCCCTCATCACAACAGGGACCTCTTCCAAGTTCCTTAGGAGCAACCCAAGGCGGGTTCAGTCCCTGGTAGGGCTGTGCACATTAGCACTGCAGTGCTTCTCCTCCATGTTTCTTCATTTTTATTGCAGGTCTCTTTTTCCCTTATTTTTTGGCCTAGCTCTAGATGGCAACTGCTTCCTGCAATTATTACTTATGGGTTCTCTGATTTTGCCCTTAGATCTTTTTCTAACAAAAAAATAAAAGTATAAAAATTTAGAAAGGGCAAATGATCAATAAAAGTAGCAACATGAACAAATCTCAAGAGCATCATGCTGAAGGAAAGAACCCAAATATAAATTTCCTGTTGTAAAATAGCAAAACAAATTTATAATGACAGCAGATTAGTGGCCACCTGAGGTTCTGTTGGGGGTAGGTTAGGAGGTTGATTGCAAAGAAGCATATGGAAACTTCACAGTATTTAAAAAAATATATTTTAAATATTGATTGAGGTGGTAGTTACATCAAAGTATATATTTGTTAAATTTCATCAAACTGTACACTTAAAATGGGTATATTATTATATGTAAATTATTCCTCAATAGACTTAACTAAAAATCATAGAGACATGTCCTGAAATGAAGCTGGACCTTCTTCCGCCTGCTGCATTCTAACCATAATCAACTTGGTGCCACGTCAAGATGCATTCTGTGTTCAAATTTAGAAAGTTATATATTAGCAAATGTTTTCAGAGAAAACTTAGAAAGATTCTAAAGATAAAATAGACTGATACAGGGTCCAGTATAAAGTAAAATTATACAAAATCCCTCTAGTGACAGTTTGAGTCATATTCCTAAGTTGTCCTATCAGGAAATGAAGCTTTTATATCCCACATTGTCACTCACTATTTAAAGCTTATCTCTTATGGAGGATAAATTCTCAGGCATGTCCATCCTTTTGATGTAAAAGAAGTGTAGATTCTGGCTTTCCATGGTATATCCTCTGATAAAAAAAAATGAAGTTACTGGATATTGAGAGTAAAAGAGAAAAAAAGCAAAATGGTGTTATTAATAATAATAATTTCTGAAAGAATATAGGCAGAGAATTAATAGAATTTGCCATATTCTCCACTTGAATCACTCAGAAACATATTAAGATCCTAATTTTAACTTCACTTATTCTTCAGAATATAGATAAGGCACCAATTTCTAGTGGAAAATAATCACTAACAGAAAAGAGCATGTAGGTAGAAAGACAGCCTTCACTCCTACAGATGAACCTTAGGTCATTACTGATAGTTATTATTTCCCTCTTCTACCACTAATTTAAACTCCCTTAACCATGGCAGCACTCCTGTTTATCAATGCTTTCATCTTATTTTATTATTTTTGTAATCCAAAGGACCTGAACCACTATTTATTTTTCCCTTATTATTCTATGGATGCTAGTTTTTGTCATTCTTGCTTTAAACCTCACACCAGAAATTCAAGTGATTCAACACTGGGTCCCGTGATTTCAAGTATACTTCTGTGATCCCTACTATGCAGTAGTAATTCTATCACCTCTACAATTAAAGTCAATTATCATTATGGTAACTCTTTGTCTGCTGATACACTATATGAATAGTGAAAAGTGACTAGATAACATCTATAGTTTTGGGGTTAGTGAAAATCATGTTCTATCTGCTGGTGGAAACATTATCATTCTTAGATAGAACCTCTACTTTCATTGAACTTAAAGTTGCAAGGCAAGAGGCACAAAGCACCCAAGAGAAAATAAGTAATAATGTCATGGGCCACTTGTACTTTCATCCCTTCTTATACTCTCAACTATGTAGCAGGAACAAAGTAATAATATCTATTGATAACACCAGTGACTACATAGAAAGGTGAGTTCCTTGCTGTGAAGTGTTATAGTACACATCAGACCTTCCCTGAGCCATCAGAAATTGGTGCTAACACAAACCCTGTAGGAAGAAACTAAAGCTAAGCTTGTTCTCTCTGCTTTCAGGTCATATACTTGGGAGTAGTACCTAGATTATCTTGCTGAGATATAGCTTATGCAAATGGGCCCACATATAGCTTCTTTCTTTGTCCCCACAGATACTCCATTTGTCATTTAAAGTTGAAGCACTTGGCAGTTGAAAGACAACAGCTGACCAAGATCAAACCTTCCTGCTGTCTTTCCTGGGATACAACATGGAATTTTTATCCATACAGATAATACTAGTACTGTGGAATCTCCTAGATCTTATCACTCTATGCAATATGGTCACTTGTGTAGAATCTGGACTGCCTGAAAATCTCTCTTTTATTCTGGGCTCTACTCAATGTTTATGGTCTTCTAAGTATCCAATAAATGGGCCAAAAAAGTACTCCTAAATATGACTTATGCTGCCTCCAGAACTCAAAAATGTCTGTAGGTTATGGAAGGTGCCATATTTGATGACTTGTTTTTTTCATTAAAGAGTATGTGTAACATTCTCCAGATGACTCTACACTTTGAAACTCTTCACCAGTTAGAAGAGAGTTCCCTCTGCCTGTGGAGTACATATTTCCTATGAAAGCTTGCACCCCTTCCAGCTCAATAGGTCCAATAATGTTTAGTAATCCAGTAATGTTTTTGACTCAATTTTCAGATGACCAATAGCCCATTGGATTATTAATTCTCTGACTTAATATGAGAATTAATATGGCCTTGAGACAAGACTGTGAATGTGGACTGTTGTTCATCTCAAAAAAGTACAAAGTACTTCTGATCCTTCCTACTAATGAGTGCTGAAAATAATGCATTCACCAAATCACTCATGACAACTACCAAGTATAGGCAACTCAGTTCTATGGTCAGAAACCAAGAAATGGCTAGTGGTGTCCTGTGGAAATGGTGAACACACTGTGAGGTGGACTTAGAAAAGTGATCTTTTTATCACCTGATCTTAATGCAGCAACACCCACTCTCCAGTCTAACAGAGGACCATAAAAACAATCTGTGCTGTCTGTTGCCTTCTTGGTTAAAGCTTTGTAACCAAAGCTTCTAAAAGATCTGAATATTTCTCTTTCCAAAGTGTGCAGTCATTCAGGTAAACAGACAAAGCTCTCTTTTGGACAAAAACTAGGAACAATTTTGTTACTATATATTCTTTCTGTGGCACTGCAGGTCTTCCTTCACAAGTACCCTGCATCTACATCAATTGACAGACTCTGATTACTGGCTCAGGACTAGAAACTAAGTGAGGAAGAAATTGTGATTTTTTTCCATTGAATTAGTTAATAACATCTTTCAGCTCATCCACTCCTGATACAGAGCAAGCAGTCAATATTCATACTTGTTTGCATAGAAATTTTCCCATAATCAGTTTGTCATTAGCATAAACCATGTAGGTCAAAATTCCCAGATTGTCATTCCAACTTTGCTGCTTGCTTCAATAATTTAATCCATTTTTGTCTGACAAATTTTCTGCTAATCGCATCTCTAAGGGAATACAGTGTTTCTCTCCACCAATAAGCAGCTCATACCAGTGGGCCAGCATCATCATATTATCAGAATCACATATGGTTGAACAGTGTAGATGAATTAAGATTGTTTATGGATATGGGGGAGTACACCCATGTGCACATACGGGGGAGGTCCCTCTAACCTGGGTGTCAGGGTGTCTGTGTAAGAGAGAAGAGTGACAGACTTTAATGACTTCTGATACCAACTACTTGAAATTAGACCAAATTTCACAGGTTATAGCACATTCCTCTAAAAGAGTGTTCTCATTCCAGGTATAAATGTGGGTTTCATGATCATAAATGATCATCCTCACCCATGAACATCTGGCTACAAATTTGAAGGTCTCTAAGAACAGGCTCAAGTGACTTACAGGACTGAAGAAAGTGATATACTTATGATTACAGTTTTATAACAGAAAAGAATACACAAAGTGGAGATACATCAAGTAAGCTCTGTGAGGGTCCCAAACACACACCTCCCATCTTCTTAAGGCACATTAACCTTCAGGCACACTGGTGTTCAAAACTATGGACAATACTGCCATCCAAGAAGCATGCCTGAACTTTAGTGTCAAGTATCTACTTAGGCTTCCTTACATAGGCATAGTTGATTGAATTATTGACCATATAGCTAAACTCAATCTTTAACCTCCCTCCTCCTCTCCTGAAGGTCAGGATACTATTACCATGATTCAAAGCCCCAAATCTCCAATGACACGGGTAAACACTCAAGCATGGTCAGCCCCCATCCTAAGATAACCTGGGGCCCATGACAAATCATGACATGAGGATAAACAAGTATGATCCAGGTGGTTCATGTATAAGTAAGACACTGTTGCCACTTGGGAAATTCCTAGGGTTTTAGAAGCCCTATACTAGGAACCAAAGACAAAACCAGACAAGTTCTTTATTATACATCAGGTACCTACTGTCATTTTTTCCTTTTCATCCTACTTTATTTTAGTCTCCATTGGTCTTAATTACCCTGGTAAGGTGTACTTATGGGTATGTTTATTATATTCTTCCTCCACATTGAAATTTAACTTTTATGAGTTGTGGAATTTGGTTCATTCATTCCTATGTTTGTTGAACTTACTACATTGCATGATATAATGCATGCTCCAAATTCCTGAGAGAAAAACAGAAATCAAATAAACAATCATTTATTTTAGTAAAGTCATGGAAGTCTTAATGTAAAACAGATATAAGTCTCATTAGTCCCCTAGGTGCTAATGACAATCTTTAAAGAGCTTACTCCCAAATATTTTCTTCAGAGCCAACATCACTTCTTTATCAGTGGATTCAGCACTGGGGTGACTGCACTGTATATGATTGCCACTGTCTGGTCCTCACTCATGGATGTGGCTGAAGCAGGACGAATATATGTAAAACCCACAGGTCCATAAAAGATACACAGCACCATAAAATGGGAGGCACAAGTGGACAGAGCCTTATGGAGTATCCTGCAGGACCTGTTCTTCAACACAAGGAAGTCAATGATGTAGAAGTAGGAGAGGAGAGTGAGGAAGAAAGCTCCCATGGATACACTCCCTGTGAAAATAGAAAGAATCCACTGGTTGAGTTCTGTGTTACTGCAGGCCAGTTCCAGGAGGGGTTTCACATCACAGAACAAGTGGTTGAGTTTCAGAGAATGGCAAAATTCCAGGCGTGCAGTCATGACAGAATGCATCAGAGCATTGAAGAAGCTAATGAATCAGGTCACAGCTGCCAACAGGACACACAGCTGTGGGTTCATGATGACAGTGTAGCGAAGTGGGTTGCAGATGGCCACAAAACGGTCAAAGGCCATCAGTGCCAGCAAGATGGCCTCAGTACTTCCCAGAAAGTGGAAGAAGTGTAGCTGAGTGATACAGCCTAGGAAAGATATGGCCCTGCGAGTGGAGAGCAGGTTCATAAGCACCTTGGGCAGTGTCACCGAAGAATAACAAATATCCAGACAAGAAAGGTTTCCCAAAAAGAAATACATAGGGGAGTGAAGTTTGGGTTACAAAATCACAATCATTAATATCGCTCCATTTCCAACCAAGTTGATCAGGTAAATAATTAAGAACATCACAAAGAAGACTGGCTGCAGCTCCTGAACACTGGTCAGGCTGAGTAAAAGAAAATCATCCACTGTAGTGACATTCTCCATCACTCTGGCGAGAAAATGAGAAAAAAATACTTAGCTATTATTTTCCTAATGCTTAATTTTAAACTGTGGGGCTTAAGTTAAGCAAGTTTACTATTTGAATTAATCTAGGGGTGAAGTACAGTATCAGTAATGTTTAAGAACAGCAAAGGGATGGGATGTAGCTCAGTGGTAGAGCACTTGCCTAGTATGCCAGAGATCCTGGGTTTTATCCCCAGCACTGGAAAAAAAAAATAGTAAAGCTGGTTTACATAAAACACAATTAAGGAAGATCAACATACCTAGTACATCCATAAAATGACATTAGACTAATTACAAGCACCATATTATGAGTAGATCAGGTATGGATAAAGGGAACTTTTTATATATATAGGACCTGACCATAATCTCATGTATAGCATTAGAATTAGAGTTTGGATAAGTTTTAAACATACAAAGGAAATAGCTATTCAATTTGTGATTGCAGGTTCTAACAGTAATATAGCCATAATTTAATAGGAATTTCTCCACTTCTAAGGTGCAAAACTTTCACAGGAGATAGATACATCCTTTCTGACAACCTAAACCTTCAATGAAACTAAGGGACATAAAAGCCCACAAAATTCAAATATTCTCTAAGTAGAGGGGGGGGGAACAGCAGAATTTGCATCATTAGCCATAAGATTGCAGCATGGCAGTGAGGTCATGGGTGTAGTAGAGGAAACCTCAAAATAGTGAGAGGTTCTAACAGTAGAAAAACTTTGAAAATGCCTCCAATTTTTAAACCTAGAAGGAAAGAGCCCCACAATTAATGGAAATTTCTGTTAGGGATGGATAGGAGCTGGCAAGAATAAGACAAGAAATGGCATAAACACAGAGGGAAATGGTGAGAAAAGGCATGGAAAATACAACACCAAAGGAAACTGCCATTTGTAAAAGAAAATAATCACCCCTGACTCAACGGAAAATGAAACCCTTGATCTAAGAAATGGATGCTTCAAAATTTAACAATAACAACAAAAGAATGAGTCAAATCCACAATCATAATAAGTTTTACCATTCATCTATACTTGAAGAATCAGCCAAAAGTTCAGTAAGGTGTAAAAATCTGAACAACAAAACATACATGTTTGATTAACTCAGGTAGAACTATGAATTCAACAAGAAAAGAATTCACATGATTGTCAAGCACACAGTGAACAATATCAAACATAGGCTGTCTTTAAAAAGACAAATCTTCAAAAAGCTTGAAAATATTATACCATCAAACAATGTTCTTTGACTATGATGGAATTAGAAAATAATAATAAAAAGACATATATTTGATATATAACTTTTTAATATGGTAGGTAACAAACAACAAGAGGAGAGAATAGAAGTTTAGTGGATTAGATAAAGGGGAATGAAGGGAAGGCAGTAGAGTGAATCTGACATAACTTTCCTATATACAAATATGAATACAGTACAGTGAATCTCCCTATTCTGTGCATCGAGAAGACTGGAATCCTAATTAAACTAAGATATACTCTGTGTTTGTATAAATATATCAAAATATACTCTACTGTATATTTTGAGCAAATAAAGTTTATAAAAATACCAGATTAAAAAATATATACATTTGAAGTGAATGATATACTAATTATTCTGATTTGATCATTATATAATGTACACATACATCAAAATATCACAGAGTGTACCCCATAAACACAATTATCATGCACTAATTAAAAATGAAATAAAATTTAAAAGTCTATTTTTATTTCAAGAAGCTAAATAAATGAATGAGTGAATACTAAAAATAAACATAAAAGTACAATAGAAAAAAATTCAATGCATCTAAAACAGTTATTTGAAAGTGATAAACTCAGTAAGATGAACATTGCCAAATTAAAAGGTAATATTATACACACTATCAGTGTCAAAAATTAAAAGGTGTAATTACAAGAAATTTTTACCAATCAATTTAACAGTTTGGGTGAAATTTGTGAATTACCTCAATACAAAAATAATTTATAAAAAAAAAACTCTAGGTAAAAGAAACATTTGAATATTTTGATAACCTGTATGGAAAGCTGAAGTTGTTATTTAAAATCTTTCCAGAAAGGAAACACCAAGTCCAAATTTTGCTGGTGAATTCTAATAAACAGGGAAGAAACTAACACAATCTACACAAATTCCTTTAAACAAAGAAAAAGGGAGCCCTTTTGCATTTCCTCTACAAGGAAATAGTAACTTTGACTAACACTTGAGAAAGAATGTACTAGGAAACAAAACTGTAGACTATTCTGATTCATGAATATAAATGCAAAAATCTTGAAATACATATATACATATGAAAATGAACAAAACGAATTCTGAAATATATATACATATGAACATATATACAAATGCATATATGAATATATACTCAATATACATACTAATAAAACTGAAACTATATCACAACCAAATGAAATATATTTCAGGATGCAAGACTAAATTAATATTCAAATATTAATAAACACAATAGCCATATTAGAGAAAGAAAAGAACATCATAATTGCTACTACACTTCATAGGTTCAATTCCCAATCATGATTTAAAAAAAAATAAGTCCATGCAAACTAGTAATACAAGAGGAATTACTTTAATTAATAAAGAGGAACTATAAAATCACTATAATAAAAGATCATATTCAATGTGTAAATATGAAAAGTTTCATATCAGGAATGAGACAAAAAATCATGTTACCATCACTTCAAATACTGTACCAGAAGTTTCAGCCAATGCTATAAAGCAAGAAAAAAATAATAATAAAAGACCTTAAACTATAAAATAAGAAATAAAACTATCATTTTTACACATGATATTCCCATATAATTGGAATTTTGCTATAATATAAACATATTAAGCACTAATCAGTAATGTTTTATATGCTAGCAACAAAATAAAAATAAAATTTAAATGATATTTTAATAGCATTAAAAACAACACATGCATAGGAATTAATCTACAGAAAGCTGTAAAAGACCATTATATAGAAAACCATAAAGCATCACTATGAAAAAATAAAGAATATTAAAAAAATAAGGGTTGAGAACCAACACGGTGACGGGCGCTGGGAGATCAATTCTGTGACCTCTTCAGCTGTGCAGGCAAAGGGAGTCTTAAACCAATTGAATGCTGTTTGCTCAGGATCACTTGGCAATGCTGGGCTGAAGTGGACCTGGGGCGAGCAGTTTGCGCCCCTCAGAACCCACACCGAGCCTGGAGCAGGTGAATTCAGGCAGTTTCTGGCTGTCTGCATCTTGCCGCCAAGCCGCCGTAACTCAGCACTACAGACGCTCCCGTGGAATAGAGAAACAACTCTTCAGGTCTTCTGTGAAACTTTTGAGGTGATACCAACAGAGCCTTCATAGGCAGTGGGCCCAGAATTGAGATGGGACCTGGGAGAGCCAGACCGGACCCACCCTTCACATTGGACACTCGGCAAAGAGAATGAATGGCCGCCCTTCGCATTGGACACCACCATGGCAGAGAACTGTCATCACCAGAATTCAGCGGAGGAAATAGCTTCATTGAAACTAGTGACTTCAGTGTGTGACCACCAGGCCCATCATCTCCACACAGCTGGGAAATCTCAAGGGCCCCCCCCCAACTCTCCCATAAGTGTGATTGTCAGACTGAGGGAGTCAGGAGTGGCACCTGACCCCTGGCTACCGCTGCCACCAGCGCTGACAACAGAGGTCTCTTGTGCCAGCTCCTGGGGGCGTGGCTACCGGAGGGCAGGCAGAATAAGATAACAGTTCCCAGCATCATGCTCCAAAACCTTAGGGTCTGGGGGAATGGCAAACAGAAGAGAATGTGCCCAGTCATTCAAGAAAATAGGGCTCCCGGGAGCGGCAGACCCAGCGTGTAGCCAGTTTCGTGGTGAACATCACCAGTGAGTGGGGCCTGGCTAGAGGAAAAGTGGGGAAGTGACTGGAGACCAGGAAAGGCCCTGGGCGCCTAGGATTGGAGAGCCACCCAGTTGGGGAGGAGGAGTCACCTCACAGCGATTGGTTCCTGTGTATCCAGAGGAGAAGCCTGGCCCAGTGGGCATAGTTCCACCTACTGGAAGAGAAGTTAATGAAACTCAAAGACTGCATTTTTTTATTTATTTTTAATTTTTTTTAATTTTTATTTTTATTTTGCTTTTTTGTCTTTTCATTTCTTTTCAATTTCCTTATTCCCGTTTTCTTGAATTCTACCTGTTTACTCTCATTCTCTTTAGCAACTTTTTCCCTCCCCTTCTAATTCCATTCCTCCCAAGCATTATGACGCTGTTTATGTGTAATTTACTAAATGTGTATAGGTAAATGTTCCGAGGTGTTATACAGTGCTACCAATTCCCTAGCTACCGCCAAGTACTCTGGACCATTCTCAAGTTAATATCCCTCATCAGGAGAGCAATCTTCCAAGTTTGCCAAGATATACCAACCTCTATACCATCACATCACTCGACCTAAACATAAGTCCCAAGACCAAACTGCATATCGCTATAGGCCATCAGAATCCGTAAGCATTTTATGAAACAAATGAATCTGCTTTAAATTGCAATAAAATTCATCATCTCTAGTCATAGTCTCCCATCACAAAAGAAAGACTCCGGAGACACACAAAACCAAAATAAATTTATAGGAGTAAACAGTAACTCAGCAGTCAAACAGAATCAGAAGTAACATGAGCAGCATGAAAAAGCAAGGAAGAAAATGAGTACAAACAATGCAGGACAGCCTAAATCTACAGGAGAACCTAGAGGCATCAGAAAAATGGTCAAATAAAGAACTCAAGGAATACCTTATACAGATGGAATGGAATCTTAAAGAGGACATGAGACAGCAAATTCAAACAATGAAAGAACACAACAAAAATGAATTACATAAACAGATTCAAGAAGCAAATAAGCAACTTTACCAGGAGATAGAGATTATTAAAAAATCAAACAATAATCCTAGAAATGAAGGAAACTGTAAACCAAATTAAAAACTCAAATGAGAGTATCACTAGCAGAGTGGAGCAAGTAGAAGTCAGAACTTCAGACAATGAAGACAAAATATATCATCTTGAAAAGAGTCTAGCCAACTCAGAAAGGCTGGTAAGAAACCACCAGAAAAACATCCAAAAGATATGGATTAACATAAAAAACCAAACTTAAGAGTCAGCGGGATAGAGGAAGGTATAGAGGTCCAAACCAAGGGAATGAGCAATCTGTTGAATGAAATAATTGTAGAAAACTTTCCCGATATAAAACAGGAAACAGATGTACAAATTCTAGATGCATACAGGACACCGAGCATACAAAATCACAGTAGACCAATGCCAAACACATTGTTATGAAGATATCCAATATACAGAAAAAAGAGAAAATATTAAAAGCTACAAGATAAAGGAGGTAGATTACATTCAGGGGTAAACCAATAAGGTTAACAGCTGATTTTTCATCACAGATGCTGAAAGCAAGAAGATCCTGGAACAACGTATTTCAAATATTGAAAGACAATGGATGCCAACCAAGAATTTTGTATCCAGCAAAATTAAGCTTCGGGTACAACAATGAAATAAAAATATTTCACGATAAACAAAAGTTCAAAGAATTTGCGGCCAGAAAACTAGCATTGCAAAGCATCTTGAGCAAAACACTACATGAGGAAGAAATGAAAAACAACAACCAAAACCAACAGTGGGAAGTACCTCAGTAGAGCGAGAGTGGGGGGGGAGAAAAGCTAATCATGGAGAAACAAAACAAATTTAAAAAAAAGAAAAATAATCAAACATGACTGGAAGTACCAACCATATATCAATAGTAACTCTAAACATTAATGGATTAAATTCACCAATCAAGAGACATAGGCTAGTAACCTGGATTAAAAAAACAGATCCAACAATATGCTGCCTTCAGGAGACTCATATGATAGGAAAAGACATACACAGGCTGAAGGTGAAAGGTTGGGAAATATCATACCACTCACATGGTCCTCGAAAGCAAGGAGGAGTGGTCATTCTCATATCCAATAAAATCGACTTCAAGACTAAGGTAATCAAAAGGGATAAGAAAGAACATCACATACTGTTAAAAGGAACCATTCACCAACAAGACATAACAATTATCAATGTTTATGCACTAAATAATGATGCTGCAATGTTCATAAAACAAACTCTCCTCAAGTTCAAGAATCAAATACACCACAACACAATAATTATGGGTGACTTCAACACATCTCTCTCACCATTGGACAGATCCTCCAAACAAAATTTGAAAAAAAGAAACTATAAAACTCAATAACCTAGACTTAACCGACATATATAGAATATATCCACCATCATCAAGTGGATATACTTTTTTCTCAGTAGCACATGGATCGTTCTCAAAAATAGAATATATATTATGCCATAGGGCAACCCTTAGTAAATATAAAGGTGTGGAGATAATATCATGCATCTTATCTGATCATAATGGAATGAAACTGGAAATCAATGATAAAAGAAGGAAAAAATTCCTACATCACTTGGAAAATGAACAATATGTTACTGAATGATCAATGAGTTACAGAAGACATAAAGAAGGAAAAAAAATTCTTAGAGATAAATGAAAATACAGACACAACATAGCGGAATCTATGGGACACAATGAAAGCAGTTTTAAGAGGGAAATTCATTGCCTGGAGTTCATTCCACAAAAAAAGAAAAAAAAAACAACAAATAAATGATCTCACACTTCATCTCAAAACCCTAGAAAAGGAAGAGAAAACAACAGCAAATGTAGCAGAAGGCAAGAAATAATTAAAATCAGAGCAGAAATCAACAAAATTGAAACAAAAGAAACTATTGAAAAAATTGACAAAACTAAATGTTGGTTCTTTGAAAAAATAAATAAGATCAACAGACCCTTAGCCATGCTAACAAAGAGAAGAAGAGAAAGAACTCAAATTACTAACATACGGGATGAAAGAGGCAATATCACAATAGACACTACAGAAATACAGAAGATAATTAGAAATTATTTTGAAACCATATATTCCAATAAAATAGAAGATAGTGAAGACATTGATGAATTTCTTAAGTCATATGATTTGCCCAGATTAAGTCAGGAGGATACACACAATTTAAACAGCCCAATATCAATGGAGGAAATAGAAGAAGCCATCAAAAGACTACCCACCAAGAAAAGCCCAGGACCGGATGGGTATACAGCGGAGTTTTACAAAACTTTTAAAGAAGAATTAATACAAATACTTTTCAAGTTATTTCAGGAAATAGAAAAAGAGGGAGCTCTTCCATATTCATTCTATGAGGCCAACATCACCCTGATTCCGAAACCAGACAAAGACACTTCAAAGAAAGAAAACTACAGACCAATATCTCTAATGAACCTAGATGCAAAAATCCTCAATAAAATTCTGGCAAATCGGATACAAAAACATATCAAAAAAATTGTGCACCATAATCAAGTAGGATTCATCCCTGGGATGCAAGGCTAGTTCAATATACAGAAATCAATAAATATTATTCACCACATCAATAGACTTAAAGATAAGAACCATATGATCATCTCGATAGACGCAGAAAAAGCATTCAACAAAGTACAGAATCCCTTTATGTTCAAAACACTAGAAAAACTAGGGATTATAGGAACTTACCTCAACATTGTAAAAGCTATCTATTCTAAGCCTCAGGCTAGCATCATTCTAAATGGAGAAAAATTGAAGGCATTCCCTCTAAAATCTGGAACAAAACATGGATGCCCTCTCTCACCACTTCTATTCAATATAGTTCTCGAAATACTGGCCAGAGCAATTAGACATATGAAAGAAATTAAAGGCTTAAAGATAAGAAAAGAAGAACCTAAATTATCAACTATATGCAGAGGACATGATCCTATACCTAGAAGACCCAAGAGGTTCGACAAAGAAACTACTACAGCTAATAAATGAATTCAGCAAAGTGGCAGGATATAAAATCAACACACATAAATCAAAGGCATTCCTGTATATCAGCGACAAATCTTCTTAAATGGAAATGAGGACAACCACCCCATTCACAATATCCTAAAAAATTATAGTGGGAATCAACCTAACAAAAGAGGTAAATGGTTTATACAATGAAAACTACAGAAACCTAAAGAGAGAAATAGCATTAAAAAAAAAAAAAAACACATGCGGGCTGGGGATGTGGCTCAAACGGTAGCACACTCGCCTGGCCTGCGTGCGGCCCGGGTTCGATCCTCAGCACCACATACAAACAAAGATGTTGTGTCCACCGAAAACTAAAAAATAAATATTAAAAAATTCCAAAAAAAAAAAAAAACCACATGCATAGGAATTAATCTACAGAAATCTCTATAAGACCATTATACAGAAAACCATAAAACATCACTCTGAAAAACTAAAGAGTATTAAAAAAATAAGGATTATATAAAAGCAAGGAATAATTTTATATATTCATGAACAGATTGAAAGACACAAAATAATGAAAACTTCAACTCTTCTAAAACTAATTTAGACAGTCAATGTACTTTCAATAAAAATTCCAGAACATTAAAAAAATTTAAATGTTGATGGGCCTCTATTTTATTCATTTATTTATATGCAGTGCTGACCATCAAGCCAAGAGCCTCACACATGCTAGGCAAGTGCTCCATCACTGAGCTATAATACCAGCCCCTGGAACATTTTTTAAAAAACAAAATTGGCAAGTAAATTCCAAAAGTTACATGGAAATGCAAAGGATAGAGAAGATCCAAAACAACCTTGTAGTAACAAAATAAAGCTGGAGCCTCACACCATCAGATATCAAGATCAACATCTAAAATAGAGTTATAGTAAGTAGGACATTGTGGACCTTGTGCAGTGATTGACAAATAAACAAATGACAATGTAATAGGAAGTCCAAAAGCAAATACACACACACACACACACAAATATTCATATAATTTTTTACAAAAACACTGCAATGACAAAAAGATGTTCCTTTTCATAAACAGTGCTGGGTCAATCAGAGAGTCTTATTGAAACAATAGCTCTAATGAATATAATAGAAAAAATGATCAGTGAAATATTAGTAAACAATGCAATGTATAAAATGAACTTATAGCTGGGCACATTGACACATACCTGTAATCACAGCATTTAAGAGATTGAAGCAGAAGAAATGGTTGGGCCCAGGAGTTTTCAGATCAACCTGTGCAGCAAAGCAAAACCCTGTCTCAAAAGTGTAAAAAGAAACACACACTCACACACCTTACACACACACACACACACACACACACAGGCCAACTGGAATTTATTTCAGTATACAGGGCTGTTTCAACATTTGAAAGTCAGTCATTAAAAACCATTATATGTGAAGAGAGTTAAAATTATATCAGTTGAGGCAGAAAATCTTTTGACAATATCCAAAACCCACTCATGATACAAAAATTAAAAAAATAACCTCTCAGCAAACTAGAAATAGAAGAAAATTATGTGAATTTGGCAAAAATCATCTATTAAAAATCCTCCAACTAAATGCCTTCTTCTAACATCAGGAATTCGGAAAGAATATGTTCTCTCTTCAGTCATTTTTAACACAGATCTCAAAGTTTTAGGCAATGTAGCAAGGCAAGAAAATATATATACAGAAAATAAAGAAATTAAAAGGCACTTATTTTCATATTATATTTTTCTCTATATAGAAAACCCCAAGGAATTTACATTGAAATTCTTATAACTAATAACTGTGTTCAGAAACATAACAGGATCTGAGACATATACACAAAACTCAATCTCATTTTATATACTATGAACATGTATAAATTTACTTTTAAAATACAACTTAATTTAAAATCACTCAAAAAATTGAAATATTGGTGTAAATCTAATGACAGAGGTACACAAGTTGCACCAAAAACATCAAAGCACCAATGAAAGAAATCAAAGATTTATGTCAAAAAATAAAATGCTGTGTTCATGTATTGAAAGATTCAATATGGATTGAAGATGTCAATTCTTTCCAAATTGAGGTCCAGGTTTAATGTAATTTCTATCAAAACTCCAGAAATATTTTGTAAAGCTGGATAAGATTATGCTAAAATTCATGTGAAAAGAGAAAAGAAGTAAAATAATTTTGAAAAAGAATAAATTGAAAGAAATATTTTTACTCATTGTCAAAGATTATTATTTAGCTACAGTTATCAAGCTTGTATGGTATTGACAAAGGGATGATGAATGGAGCAACCCATAAGTAGTTCCACACAAATACACTCAAGTTTTGAAAAATTACCAAATAATTCAACATTTGTCTTCTGAATAAATGGTGCCAAGGCAATTGGATATCAATAGAATAAAGAAAAAATTAAACTCAACTTAAATTTTACTTCATAAATAAAATGAATAAAAGTTAATCTTGGAATTATATGTAAATGTAAAGAAAACATAAATTTCTTAAATAAGACAGAAGAAAATATTAGGATCTAGAGCTTCGTGAAGAATTCTTAAACTTTAAGCCAAAAGCATGACCCATAAAGAGGAAATTTTAAAAAATGACCTTACCAAACCCCCAAAATAATATTGCTCTGCAAAATACTCCACTAAAAGATTGAAAAGAGATATGTTACATCCTGGGAGAAAATATTCATAAACCACATATTCAATAGAATTCTCACAATTCAACAGTATAAAACAAAAAGTCCAATAAACAATCAGTAAAACACAAAAATAGATATGAACAGAAAATGATATGCAGATAGTAAACTATCACATGTAAAGATGTTCAACATCGTTTTTCATTATCACAGTGCAAATTAAAATAATGGAAAGATATCACCACACATCTGTCAGAAAGACTAGAATAAAAAAATAGTGACAACACCAAATGCTAGTAACGATACAGAGAAACTGGATCACAAATTTAACATTAGCCAAGATGTAACATGCTTCAGCCATGTTGAAAATTGCGTCACTTTCTTACTAAATTAAATATGAACCTATCATGTAAACCAACAGATGCACATCTGGGCATTTTTTCTAGAAAAAAAAATGAAATCACATATTCCCACAAAAACCTGTGTTTATAGAATCTTTATTCATAATATTCAAAAGTTGGAAACAGTCCAAATGTTACAACATAACATCTCTATTTGGAACACTTTAATATCTTCTAATTGCATACACTTACAAACCGTCCAGGATCTATCTGTGGCTTAGTTCTGCAGTCTGACCTTTACTATTCCTCAGATCTGATCATCCTGGGTAGTTTTCAGTTCCACCAATGTGCCACAGTGTTTTCCAACAGGCACTATGCTTGCCCCTTTTCTTGAACATCTTTTACTTCCCCTACCTTCTTCCATAAGATTCATTTATCTGATAATCATTTCATCCTACCTTAGCCACTTTCTCCTACTGTAACACTAGACTTTGTCATTATTAATAATTCCAACCCTTCATCATCTCAATGTCAAGCATCCTACACTCTAACTACCACTGACTGATTTCATCGATTACTCTTTCTGATATTTTAAGTTCGACAGTCTTCAGCCCCTAAATCCAGTAATCTTTTCTTCTCTCCTGCAGTCACATTCCTCCTTACTCACCTTAAATTCCATGAGTCATCTGTATAGTCACTCCCTTGAATACATCCTTATATTCCTTGACCAACCTGTTTCATATCCTCATCTGTAAAGTTCTAAAGTACTCTCAACATATTGTGCATCTATACCTTGCAGATGAGCATATTGGAGGAAAACACATATATGTTCTTTTGGCCCAGATCCAAATTCATTAAAAGTCAACTGCACAGAAATGTTGGAGATACAATTAATTCAGGTGCCGGTCATACCTCATGCTACCCCTGGCACCTAGCCATCCTGTCCTTGCACCTAAAACAGTGTCCAGCACATTTCAGGTGCTTTCTATATATTTAATAAATTAACTAATGTTTTATTACTATTTTAATGTTTGTCAATTTTATGAGGTCAGGTTAGCATTTTTAAGCATTCCAATCTGTAATCTACACATAACATTGCCTTGAATGTGATGCATAACTCAAAAAAGGGTTTCCCCACTTTACCAGAGCACATGTCTATGTGAAAGTGAACTATGTACATTGTTTTTAGCCATATAGGGACAGCATTTCACAATTCATTTTTGGTATGTCCTCCTCTTGATGACATGAAAGATTATTTAAAAAAAAATATTTATTTTACTTATAGGTGGACACAATATCTTTTATTTTATGTTTATGTGGTGCTGAGGATTGAACCCAGTGCCTCATGCATGGTAGGCAAGCACTCTACCTCTGAGCCACAACCCCAGCCCCATGAAAGGTTATTAATCATTCATTAGCACTGGAAATAATATTTAAAATTTAAGTATATGATGGTGAATCAACACAAAAGGCAAGAAGCTACATTCCATGGACATGGATATAGGAGAATGTTCTAAATGGAATTGGGGTTTTTCAATATTTTTTTATCAGTGCATTGTAGTTACACATAATAATGGGTTTCATTCTGACATAATCATACCAGAATATAACTTGCTCCATTTCAGTCCCCAGTACATAATTTTTCCTTCCCTTCCTCCTTTTCCCTGTTACCCTTCTTCTATTCTACTGGTCTTCCTTCTATTTGTTTAATTTTTTAGTTGGTTCTTTACAGATATACAGAAAGTCGGAATTTGGTCGATTTCATTCTACAATTTCTCCCTTTGCCCATAGCTCATCCTCCCACTAAATCTTCCTTCCACTCAATGAAATGGTTTAAGAGGAAGTAAGAGGATTAATTTCAGAAAACATATACATAGGGAAAATACATTATAAATGATGCATGTAATCAGGGATTTGGAATGTATGCATGTGAAACTACATAAGCAAATACATTACACTTCAGTTTACAAATCTTTTTCCTGGATAATAACACAATCCCTCCTCCAGTAAAACTAATACTACAAAGTAATGTAATGATTTAACACTAACTGCAATCTGGCTTATTATTAACACTGGTAATACAATCTGCTACTTTGGTGAGTATTGGTCTTGACATGTACTTAAAGATTACTCACCTAATTATTTTCTCTCTTCCTTGGTTCCTTCTTCTCTTTATCTCCTGTCTTTGTAATATATGAGCCCACCTATCATACCACTCTGTTACTTTTCATCACTTAAATTCAAAGAGGCTCATCAGTTACTCTCACTCACCCATTCCTGGGACCTTAACTCCCTTCTGTAAGAAAATTTTTACCTAACATCATTCTTTCTCTTTAGTCTACACCATTTTGGCCTGCACTTCCCTCTGTATGTATCTTAGAATGAATAAAACTTTCTGTTCAGAGGAGATATCCAAAACTCAGAGATAAGATGTTTCTTTTCATAAAATGATCAGAAAGAGTTCTGGATACTCAAAGCCTCTTATATTCATCTTTATTGCTAACAGCTGTATATAAGTGTAATATTGAATTTCAATAAATCTCATGTTATTCTGAACAGAAGAAAAATAAGCTGAATACTCTTAAACCTCCCTGCTGGCATCTTGGGCATTGACATTGTGGGATTTTCTCCCGAAGGATTTATTCTCTGCATATTCCTCTTCCCATAAATATCACATTCTTCCCTTCTGTTTTTTCTTGTGAAACCACTATAATGACTATGATGATGATAATAAAAAATAAAGATCTTGCTCAGAGCCCTTTGTCAGTGAAAATAGCCCCTCTCCTTGAGAAATCAAACATCTAGTGAATGGAAAAAAATAATATTTATTTTGTATTTATTTATTTATTTATTTATTTACTTGCAGTGCTGGAGATTGAACCCAGGGCCTTGTGCATGAGAGGCAAGCACTCTATGAACTGAACTGTATCCCCATCCCCACAAAAAGAAATGTAACTTAGAAAACTGAAAACTGAATTTGATAAATTATAAACTGAGTTTTACAGACATAGAAATGAGAAAGATTTGGGAAGTTTACAATCAAACAGGGAAGAATAAACATGAGATGAATTTGGTTAAATTATAATGTAGGGATTGGTGTTTATAAACATTGCTAAGTTTATCATAGACTATTAGAAGAAGCAACCTTACATATGGAGTCTATTGAAGTAATACAAAGCCTCAAACAAATGTCATTATTTGTATTATTAAGATTATTTGTGCAGAGAAAGTGATGTATTTCTGAGAACTATGTCAGTTCATCAATACCCAATAAAACCCATTCACTGTCAAAGTTTTCATTTTAATATTATCCTTGTTTTCTAGATCCAAAAAACATTTTTTCTTGCCTTTTGAAGTTTTCAAGTTGTCTTCTTTTCCAGCCACTTTCTGAAACTGTGACATATCTTTGTGTGAGTGTTTTCACATATAGTAAGACTTGGTTGACGCACCATGTAAAGTATAAATTTTTGGTAGTTAACTCAGAAATTTTGTTGTGATTATGGAATCACTTTTTGCTCTCAGTTCTTTCAGAACTTGTATGAAGTTATTGGAAATCCTCAACTGATAGCTTAGTGTTCTTCTATCTCACTTGCCATTATTTTTTTCACTTGTACAACTTTGTAGTAGTATGACTTTAATTTTCTAATTCATCTATTGAATCATTTATTTACACAGGTATCTTTAATTTCCAAGAGCTGTTTTTTTGTTTTCTATGTATAAGTTTTTTAATAATTTTGTTCCTGTTTCATAAATGTCATATCTTTCTTACACATTTTAGATATTACTGAGAAATTGGTAGTGGATATCTTAGGTGTCCTGATTCTCTGCTTTCATGATCCCCTGAATTTGTCCTCAAAGCCCTTATCTCAGTACTAATTTTATACTTGTATGTGTAATTTCTTCTAAATGTGCAGCACCCTCAATATTTTGCATTTACCAGGATCTTACTTTTTTTCTTCATTGTATCTTGAGTGATCATATAATTCACCATAAATCTTAAAACATATGCTGCATGATGAACTATAAGTTTGGTTTGGGAAGTGAAGTTACACTGCCCCATATCCTCCTGAGCTCCAATGCTAGCAACATTCTGGGTTATGGAAACAAGTCATTTGCCTGGGGTTCAGAGTCACCCCAACCATCTGAGGAACAGAAAATCAATAGAATATTAGTCAACAGGACCCTAAGAGAAAATCCCTGGTTCCATCACAACTTCACACCCTCCTTAACTTCTTTTAGTCTTCCTTTCCCTGTCTGCACAAAGGAATAAACAATCTAATCTGTTCTTGATGGGTTTGCTTGAGGATTACATTTTACTCTCTCAGTACAATACATTGCATCATTGCTGGAGACATACTAAGTGTTTGGTATTCAAAGCACCACCATTCTGATTATAGCACCTTAGATTGTTCCTATTCTTCTGCTTGTTTAGTCACAATTCATAAAAAAATCCTTGAATATAATATATGTGTGATTATCTTCTTAAGATAAATTCCTAAAAGAAATTTCTGCATCAAAAATGGAAGCATATTTAAATTGTTGAGATGTTTTGCAAAAATTTCTTGTTTGTATGTCTACCCATCTATCAATATAGTTCTAACTTCTTCTTTTAAGTGAATAACTAATATGTGAGCTTCTATTTGTTAAGAGCTCTGCATTGGATGAATATCTAGATAATGATATTTTAATTCAATGTCTGACCTCTGCTGCTCCCAATACCAGCTACACTTTAAGAGATACCAGAGCCACCTTAACTGTAATCACTTCTGTACTTTACAACCTTGTAAGAATAAAAACTTGTTGCAATTATTCTTTGCAGTTCCTCAAATTTAAGTATAACCTTATAATAAAGTCCTGGAACAGCTTAAAATTAATTTAGTAGTTAAATTTAGTAAACAAGTATAAAAATTATATATTAAGTAAAAAATATATTGATTATATAAAAATTAATCTAGGGCCGGGGTTGTGGCTCAGAGGTAGTGCTCTCACTTTGCACGTGCAAGACCCTGGGTTCAGTCCTCAGCACCACATAAAAATATATGAATAAAATAAAGGTATTGTGTTCAACTACAACTAAAAAATAAACATTAAAAAATTAATCTAGCAGTTAAATTTAGTAAACTTACTATAACCTTAAGTTCTAAAAGGGGGGAGGAAGAAAGTGTGGGCTAATGGGGGAAGAAAAAACAGGAAAAAAAGAGTGAAGGGGGGAGATAGACACTATAAAAGGGTACTTTTCACAAAGATAAAGGATGGGGGCAGTTGAGCACTACATAGAGCAGTAGTTCTCAATGTGTGGTATATGGAACCCTTATAGTTGCTAAGATCCTTTCACAGGATCCACAAGGTCAAAACTATTTTTCATTATTTTCACTGAAGTAAAATTCAGCAAGAATGGAGGCTACTGTACCAAACTTTAGTAGTGGGTATTGTATTTTTTTGACCACCTCTTAATTACAGAAAAAGAAAAAAGTGACTTTCATGTAAACATGTCTAGGCTGAAGGATTAAAAAATACTAACTGTATTAAACCTCTAGTCTAGGGTTCACATTTTTAAAAATATCTTATATAATTAAATGGAAAATACACAGAAAACCTTCTACATTCCAAGCTGGGATGTTTATGTCAATGAAAAATGTTGTAAATGATATCAGTTTATTTCATGAAGTATCAGTTTTACTTTAAAGAATGAATGACAGAGAAACTATGATTTTTTAGACTTGTATATTTGGCTGACAAATGTGCAAGACACATCTATGGATTTTAATTCAACAGAATATCAAAAGTTCGGTGACCATTGCAAATAACCTTTAAGAAGCTTACGTGTCATTTTAGTGTAGTATCAAAGATGAATACCCACAATTATCCAAAAACATTTTTAAAAGTATTTCCTCTTACATACCAGTGTGAAGCTAATTTTTTTTTATATATTTCAATCAAAATTACAGGTTAAATGCAGAAATAGATACAAAAATCCAAGGGTCTTTTAATAAAACAGACAAGAAAAATGATTTACTGTTGGGAGTTGCCCCAGCTGCAAAGATGGTAGAGACCACCTTCTCTTCTGTACTAACTTCCCCATGCCTGAGATAGGGAGACAGCACAGGAGGAGCCGCCCAATGGTGAGCCTGGCTGACCCTCATGATCCTTACCCACCAATCAGAAAGCTCCCTGTGCCAATACCCTGCTCTGTTGAACCACCCAGGCTCTATAAGTGTGCAAAGCTGTTCCTCAATAAATGGGTATTTTTCCGACATCCAGCCTTGTCCAGTGGTTCTTTCACTTACAAAAATGTGAAGTGTAAAGAAGTTGCAGCCTTCTCACTTTACTGCTTTATTTTGGAAAATAGTTATTTCTCTGAAATAATATTTTTCTCTTAACAACCAATAAGTTATATTTAATTGGCTAGGTAGATTATTTTAAAATGGTTTAATTTATGATGTGATAAATATTGATAACTGTAATACACATAAACAAAATTATCTTGGGGAGCCTATTTAATTCCTAAGAGCATACAGAGATTCTGAAATCAAAACGTTTGAGAACTGCTGACTTAGCACCTGAGGCAGGACTCTGAAAGATTCTGTGCTCAAAGAACGCTCATGGAAAGAGGAGAGAGCTTAGGCTAGACAAAAATCTCAGGTCCTGGACCTGGCTCTCAGGGTTGCAGGACAGGGATGGTGTGTAAAGAAGCCTCGCGTTGAGGAATACCCTTGGGAATTTCCCAGGGTTTCACTTCTCCCTGTCCCAACCTGGGTCAGTTTCCTCCTTCCTCAAGACAGGGACCCAGTACTTCTACTGGGTGTAGGGTTCCTAGAGAAGCCAATCAGCCTCCCTGCAGTTGTTAGGAAATCCAAAGGGACTGAACCGGACTCACCCTACTCAAACAGGAAGGGTCAGGGACAGGACCTAAGCGCTTCTCAGCAGCTGTTGGGAGCCCTGAACCTGACTGAGACCTGGGCGGGTGAGCGCCAGATCAGGAGGAAAATGGCCTCGGCGGGGACACAGGAACCTGGGAAGCGTTTTCTCCTTCACCGCTGACCCAGACCCCTCCCCGAGTCCCCACCTCCCGAGTTGTGCCCCCTTCCCTCACCCACTCCCTTTTCTCGCCCCGCCCTTTCTGTCTCACAAGCCCTGGAGCCAGGCCACTTCTCTCCAGGCTTTCTCAACCTGGGACCTGTAGGGTGC
>NW_026008472.1:0-3630 GCF_001458135.2 Marmota marmota marmota | reverse complement strand
AAAAAAAAAAAAAAAAAAGGCCCCTGTGAGCATGAGTGCACAAGTGTTATCCCATGACCCAAGGGTCACATTGCTGTTCTTGCACAATGGTTAGCAGAGGAAGGTTCCTTCCATCAACAACTGATAAATAGTGTTTCATCTGGCAGGCCAAACCTTGTGTGAAATGATAAGCGAGTGTACATATCTGTTCATCTTTAAAAAGATTTATGTATTCCTTTAAAATTATATGCAGATATCTAACTCTGTGGCAAAGAAATTACACTCACACACAAAATCTTAGTATTTTCTAAGCTGATGAGGAGGCTCACTCAGTGCCCCCAGGCTGCCAAGACCCAAATTCACTTCCTTGGCTTTGAAGTGTGGGCTCCCTAAAGCTGCAGAATCTTCTGAATAACAAACAATACTGGGGAAATTTATTTTGAGAAAATAAATTTGATAGCCATCGGACCTGTAATTGTGGTTTACTTTTAACACCCAATAACAGTGACCAAAGAGCGGTGTATTACATTTTGTCATAAATGTCCTTATTCTTTAAGCAACATGTAGAAATTCAGTTAAAGGGATTTAATGGAACTAATTATAGTTTGTGAACCTCTCATCTTTCTTCTGCTTTTCCTTTTCCTAAGAATTTTTAAGCAGCAGCATTCCCTGGGATACCAGGGTCTGTGAAACCCAGATCTCTATAGTCTCTACAGTTGATAGTCTATATTCCACTCACCCGCTTCAGCCTATGTATAGTAACTTATTGTGAAAATTATACCCAAGAAATTTGAAGAAGTTCAAGACTGTTGGGAATTTCAAAACTGTTTTCTCAAGCATGGCAAAAACTCACATTTTGGTGTGTTTAAGGCAATCTTTTTTGTGTGGGTCAATTAAATTGGTAGAAAAGTTATGTAATTTATGTAATACATGTTATATAACATATATATGTTATATATGATTTAAAACTGGAATGAATTTATAATTCATGAAAGAACGGTGAAGGAGGGTGAAAGAATGCAGCTTTAATAGTCTGCTATGCTATGCATTTACTAAATGATGGGGGGAAGGGGACACTGTTGGATAATGTCCATTCAAGATTATTTAAGCCATTTATGTATGATGTATTAAAATGAATTCTACTGTCATGTATAACTAATTAGAACAAATAAAAATATAATAAATAAAGATTATTTAAGGTTGGGCACAGTGGCACATGTCCGTAATCCTAGCAATTTGGGAGACTGAGGCAGGAGGATTACAAATTCGAGACTAGCCTCAACAACGTAGTGAGACACTATTTCAAAAAAGAAAAAAAAATTACTTAATACATTTGTATTCCATTAGCTTCCTCCTATTCTTCACTCCAACCTTCCTAATTCCAAATTAAGGATATTATTTAATCCTCAATAATAGACTAATAAATAAATAGTCTTGACCTATTTCTTGGTCAGTTGCAAATAGTAAACAGGCAAAATTTAATATGCTAGGAACTGTTTAACTCCCCTAAAATTTTAGGAATCTTGTGACAACAGCCAGACATGGTCTTGGGCTTAGAGGATCCAGCACCCCCTGGTGATTCTCATTGCCCTTGGTCATGGGTACTTTGTCCCATTAATTCATACTTTGGTGTTTTATTTTTTGCCCAAGGGAACCTATGCAAACCTCTGTTGTGGCAGGTAGCCTGGTAAACATACCTACCTGTCAGCTTTCACACTAGCCTGTGAGCTTCTTTTCTATGCTTCAGGATTAGTTTGTCCATGGTCAGTTATTAAAAGGATGGATACCGATACAGTGACTAATGCAGCTCAGTGGTGGGTTGACAGATGGTCACTTAAGTAGGCCAACATGGAGTCTTGGGGCCAGAGACTGTAGAGGGTCCTGGTATGTGAGAAGCATTACAAGTATGAGTGTTGAAGAAGGACTAGGTATACCTCACTCCTTCAACTTCATTTCTGATTTTTCAAAATAGTGTAGCAAAGAAGTTAGGTTGGACCGAATCAGACCATCTCTCGAGTTTCACTCCAGAGAAGTTTTCTGGGTAAAAATAAGACAGGCTTCTTAATCTCTTAGACCCTATTTCCCCTTTTGGATGTAGTGGGACCATACCTACCTCACAGGTTAGATTAAACCTCATGGGTAAAGCTAACAGGGCAAGTACCACAAAACTTACTCCTTTCTCCTCTCCTTTCATCCTAGCAATATCTTTTGCCTGTTGTCCTTCTGATTTACAGAAACTTGGCCTTGTCAATGTCTAAGCAATGACGTGTTGAGGATCAATAAGCTTTGTTTGGGAAGAGTGTTTTTCAGTGTGGCTATTTTTCCCAGCAACATTTCTCATGATAAGAGGCTTTTCTGAGAGGTGATTTCTGGTATTCTACACGAATCAAAATTATTCAAGGAGACAATGTCATTGATCATCTTCTCTTTGCTTCTTGTTTTCCATGACCCTTCTGGAAGCTTTACCAGCATTTTCTATAAATGCTTCCTATAATTTAAAGTTGGCTTTGGCAAGTAGACAATGTATTCCACCTAGCTCATTTTCCTAGTTCCACAGAAGAATATGCCACATAATTATATTTTAACCATTTTTTTTGAAATTTTAAATTATGGTACAAACACCTAACCTAAGATTTAACATCTTAAGCATTTTTAAAGTGTACGGTTCAGTAGTGCTAAATACATTCACATTGTTGTGCAACAGATTTTCAGAGTTTTTCATTTTGTAATGCTGAAATGCCATTCCTATCAAATTTTCCACTCCCTCAATATCTCTGATTCGATTTTTGATTGTTGGTTTCAGTCTAGTTTCAGATGTGGTGATATAGAAATGTGCATGGTAATTATCAGAGTCTCTTTATAAAACAGCTATTTTTCATTGGAAAACACCTGGGTTCACAAGTGTGGTATATGAAATGCTCATTTTCTGCTACACATAACATTAATAGTGAGTAATTACCCAAGAAATATGGGAGTTTAAAGCTCATCCTCACCCATCAGATGCTGGGTGAGTATGTTTTTAACCTTGGGCTCTGATTTGGTAGCAAATGGAAGATGTTGTAATGTGTAAAGATGGTTTTCCTAGAAGATGGTGATTATGTTAGAGACAACTAGATTACACGCTCTTTAGCCATGCAAAGTGATTCTTGAAATACTATCTGGATAATTGAGGTCAAAGTGATTTTTTTGGTATCTAATCTACCACTTCTCTGGCTCATTTGGTGTATTTAGACTCAGCCTGCACTAGTATTTGAGGGAGGTTTATTTTACTTGAATGCGTTACAGCTCAGACCATTCATTGTTAAACAAGTTCCATAATGAAGCCACGAAATGAGGATAAGGGAGAGAGAGGGAGAGAGGGAGAGAGGGAGAGAGGGAGGGGGGAGGGAGAGAGATAGAGATAGAGACAGAGATAGAGAGAGATAGAGATAGAGATATTGGTTAAAAACAAAGGAACATTTACTTCAAATCCTTCAGTGGTAAGAGTGCCTGCTTAGCATGTCTGAAGCCTTGGATTTGATCCAAGAAAAAGAAAAAACCCACTGAAGCCAAATTCTTGATTCATATTACCTATGATCATATTCCATTTCAGTTTTCTCACTCATTTGCTTATTTTCTTTTTTTTGTATTACAATTCTTAATACACATATA
>NW_026008471.1:0-3631 GCF_001458135.2 Marmota marmota marmota | reverse complement strand
TTTTTTTTTTTTTTTTTTTTTTTTTTTGGTTTTGGTGGTCAAAAAAGTTCTATCTTAGGAGTTAAAATAGAAGGAGAGCTAGATGATATGAGAGAGAAAGTCCTGTGGATACTTAAGGAAGAATATTTCTAGGCAGAGAAAGTAGCATGTGGAAAACCTCTAAGCAGGAGTATGCTTGTCATGTTTGAAGAACAAGCAGAGGGCCAAGGTTGATGGAACAGTGTGAAGTAGCTATTGGGATTCATAGTTAATAGACAGTATTCAGGTGCCATATTAAAAAAACCCTGATAAGTCATGGTAAGAAACTTTTATTTTGTTTTAAATATGATGCAAAGTCATTGGAGGGTTTTAGAACAGGAAAGTGACATATGATATGAATTTTAACAAGATTACCCGGGCTGCTGTGTAGAGAACTGACTGAAGGAGAAGGAATGGAGGTAGGAAGATGGGTTAGTAGGAAATTATAGTCCAAGAGAGAGATGTTGGTGGCTTGGATTAAGGTATTAGCTGTGAAGGTCATGAGAAGTGGCTCGATTCAGGATGCATTTTAAGGCTAGAGCAGATAGGATTTGGTAACGGTTTTGTTGTAGTCTGTGAGGGAAAGAGAGGACACAGAGTAACTTCAGAAATGACAAGTGTAAAACAGACAACACATACTTGAGACAGATGAATAAGCGAACGAGTTTTCAGGGCTGGTAGCTGGATCCTAGAGCTACTAGTTAGGTTTAAAACTAGAGTTGCATCCCAGAACACAAGGAGCTGTTGCTGTACTGCTCCATATTGTCTGATTATGTAATAACTGATTCAGTTTCCTGAATTTTTTTCTTCCTTCTGTATTCTTTAGTGCACCCATTTTTCATGCAATGTGAAAGACCTTAATTAATGTAATCTGGCATTCTCCAGGTTCACATAAATATTCTTGATGTTTATAATTCTTAATCCAACAGCTTGGCAGCATTATCAAATATGAGGCTTTAATCTTAAAATTCTGGTAGGTCAGTTTAATCCTAATGCTATATAGATCTTAATAAGAATCTTATATAGCAGTTAAAAAACACCTTAAAAGAGATGTGGTAGGCTGGGGTTGTAGCTCAGCGCTCGCCTAGCACGTGTGAGGCCCTGGGTTCGATCCTTAGCACCACATAAAAATAAATAAATAAAATAAAAATGTCGTGACTAACTAAAATAAATAAATAAATAAATATTTTTTAAAAAAGAGATGTATCATGACCTTTTCCAAAGTTATTTAATTATTTGAGCAGTAACAGCCAATACTTTGACAACAGGCTAACCTTCGAATAGAAAATGTGTTTGTGCTTTACTTCGTGATTTGCCTGACAAGCAGTAGATGTGAAATAGATCATGTCTTAAGGAATGAATGCCAATGTTTAACTTTCATTGTTTAATTTATACATATGGCTCATGACTTTTATTTATTTATTAATTTGTATTTTATTTATTTATTTATTTGGGGGTACTGGGGATTGAACCCAGGAGCACTTTACCACTGAGCTTCATCCCCAGCCCCTTTATATATATATTTAATTTTGAAACAAGGTCCTACTAAATTGCTTAAGGCCTTGCTAAATTGCTAAATTGCTGAGGCTGAGTTAAAACTCTCATTCTCCTGCCTCAGCCTCCCAAGCAACTGGGATTAGAGGCATGTGCCACTGTGCCCAGCTTATTTATTTATTTTTGAGACAGAAGACTCACTCTTTTTCGTAAATTGTTCTTGAACTCATGATCTTCCTTCCTCAGTCCTTGAATAGCTGGGATTACAGATGCTTGCCACAGTGCCTGGCTGAGTTTATCACTTTTTTTTTAACCCCCTCTGGGGTTAAAAAAAAATCAAGAAGATTAGTGGTTTGGTATAAAACTTCTTACACTCAATGTAGTCATTGATATAAAAAGGAGATATAACTTCAAAGGGTAGATTTTTAACTTGTAGGAGTTGAGCTAGAAACTTATTTGGATTTCAAATGTAGATGTCATTTTTTTACTTAAAAAAATTTCCCAATTTTATGTGTTACATAAAAATAAGCAACACTAGAATAATAAGAAGTTTTTTTTTGTAACATCTGTGTACAAATTATTATTAGCACTGCTAATCCAAGAGCTTAATCATTGGCATGATACCTGTATCACCACCAGATGCAAGCTTTCTGAACCTAACAGTAAATAAATGAGTTTGAATAATTTTAGTATAATTTTAAACTAAAACAAAAATGTAAATTTTTTCCAAAGCTAGCTCATTGGTCCAAAGCTAGCCCATTTATAAATGAATATTTTAAAAATGTGCCATTGTGTTTCTAAATTACAGTTTTCCTTTCATATAAAACAGAAATAGACATCCGTGAATAGTAGTTGTTATGAAAACAGAATTTAAGTGGATGTACAAACATAATTAGAAAAAAATACAAAAAAATCTGAAACTCAATTCTTAAGACAAGAAACTAACTTTTGTTAAAAATGGAAAGCTATCACCAGTCACATCTGTCAATGAATTGCTTTATAGACAGGCTTAGGATAAAGTGGGTTTGAAGCCTCAAATTGAACTTGTAGAAATATAGTAAATCAAGAATATAAAAACTACTAAATGGAGTTGGTCCACAGTTTTTCTTGCCTAATATTTAGTTGCTACTAGAAGAACCAAGGAATATGTTATAGGAGGGAAGCATTTCTCTTCCTCATATTAATCTCAAAAGCAAAATAAACTGTTATAAATTTTCCTAGGTCATTATAATTTAATTGTATTTCACTTTAAATATTTTGAAGATATTTATATAATCAATGTATAGTTCCTTGGGAGTAATGAATCCCCATGTATTTTATTATAATTTTCTTTAAAAAATTAACAGTTATTTATTGTTGCTGTGTACTATGGTTTGTGTATGTCCCCCAAAGGTCTAAGTCTTAAAGGTGTGGTTCTCAGCTTGTACTAATGGGAAGTGGTGGAACCTTTAAGAGGTGGGGCCTAGTGGGAAGTTTTAGGTCACTGTGGGCATGTCTTCAAAGGGAATTATGAGACTCCAGTTTTTTGCTCTTTCTTTCAGTTCCCTACCATGAGATGAATGGGCCTCTATGGTGCTGTACTCCTGCCATGATGTACTGTGCTCCCATAGGCCCAAACCAATAAGGTCAACTGGTCATGGTCTACAACCTCTGAAACTGTGAGCCAAAATAAACTTTTCCTGTTTATAAGTTGATTATCTCAGGTGTTTGCTAAAGTAATGGAAAACTGATGAATACCTTTTGAAAGAAAAGGTCCAGACTATCTTATACTTGGCCTTCCTTGAGTCTTGGTAGTAATTTAATACTTGGTATTAACATTAAGAGCTTTTATAAGTGGATTACCACTTTTCCTATTTTTGAAAATCTACTTATTATCCAGAAAGTTGGTGTTGTGAGCCAATCATCAACTGGCAGCTGGAAGTTTGCTATTGCTATCTCTAGATTATAATTTTTTAATAAGTTTGTAAGTGTGGCATAACATTCTAGCAATGTGTTTTTATCTTTGTGTGCTAATAATACATCATCCATATAGTGAAATATTTGTAGTTCAGAATTTTGATTTCTAAGTGGCTGGATTACTTTGTTAACATAAATTTGACACATAGTTGGGCTGTTAGCT
>NW_026008470.1:0-3631 GCF_001458135.2 Marmota marmota marmota | reverse complement strand
GGGGGGGGGGGGGGGACTAGAGTCATTGTAGAAGGGAACAGAGGGCATGGGCAGGTGCCAAAGCAACACATACTTTTCAACACAGTGTAGGAGTAGAGGTCAAAGGGGGAAAAAGTCTTCTTGAACAGGGCTTCTGTAAGTCAGAAAATAATAAGATTCAGTAAATGGGATGGCATAAAATTTGAAAGATTCTGTACATCAAGGAAAACAAAAGTGTGAAGAGACAGCCCAAAGAATGGGAGAAAATCATTATCAGCTACTCTTTTGACAGAGGATTAATGTCTAGAATACATAAGCAACTCAAATTTCAACACACCCCAATGAACAGACACTTTTTAAAAGAAGTACAAATATCCAACTACTATATGAAAAAAAATTTCAACATTCTTAGCCATCAAGGAAATGTAAATCAAAACTACAGAGCTTCCACCACACTTCAACTGGAATGGAAATCATCTAAAACACAAATAGTAATAAATGGTGGTAAGAACACATAGGAAAAGGTACTCTTAGACACTGTTGTTGGGAATGTATTTTAGTACAAACACTATGAAGATCAGTATGGAAGTTCCTCAAAAATTAACACAGAACTACCATATCATTGAGCTATAGTACTCCTTAGTATCTACTGAAAAACATTAAAGCAGCACATTTTAGTGATGCATGCATACCAATGTTTATCAGAACACAATTCAATATATCCACCACATTGTATCAGCCAATTGAGTTTATTGAATACATAATTTTAAAATAATGTCATTTGCAGGAAAATAAATGTTAAGGGAAATAAGCCACAGTCTGAAAGACAAGTATTGCAAGTTTTCTCTCATATGTGGAAGCTAGATGAAAGAAAAAATAAAGAGAAGGGAATATAATAAATGTAAAAGACAGACTACTAATGTAGAGTAAGGAAATCTGGGAATAAGGGAGGGAAGATAAGAGGAAGATAATAGGGAATTAATTTGATCAAATTCAAATTTGTTACAACAAAATATACCTTTATGAATAATTAATATGTAGAAATTTTAAAACAAATAAAATATTGCTATATGCTATAGTATGGTAACATTTTTTAGAACACTAGGAGAAGAAGCTAGATACAGAAGACAAATAGTGAATAATCCGCTGTATAAGGAATGTGGTGAATAAACAAATCCATGAAGTTAGAAAGTAGATTAGTGATTTCAAGGGCTTAGGAAAGAGGTGGAAATGAGGACAGCTGCTAATAAGTATGGCTTTCTTATTGGGGTGATTAGATAGTAGTGATAGCTGCACTCTTGTGAATTTTCTTTAAAAATTCCAAATTCTACATTTTAAAGAGTGAATTCTATAGAATGTTGATTATATTATGATAAACATTAGATATGAAAATACCATTACAAATGTACACCGATAGATAATTGGTCTTATTTGAGAAACCAGAATAACAAATTTTGTTTTCTAAAATATTTGGGATTCTGTATACAACTTTCATACTGTGAAACCAAATTTATTTTGAGAAAAGAGGAAAATTATTGCTCACATACTATGTTCACTTACATTTCATTAAGATCTTGCAATTTATTCAAAGATAGTATATTGAAAGAAGTATTTGCCATTTGGTCTGAAATTAGGTCTGAAAGATCATGCTCTCCTGACAAAGTATAAGGTTATAAAAAATTAAAATTTTCATCTAGTACTTATTCACTTTGTCATCTTGAAACTTTGAGAATCATTATGAGATTGGGACTTATTGATTAATATCAATTTCCTGAAATATGCTTTAATATTTTTATTCTTATCCTTTAGAAGTCTATTTGAACCCACTTGAATCAAAGTGTGAAATATGATATATCAAGAAATTTGTAATGTTTTGAACAACCAACAATAAAAAATTAAAAAAAAATAATGGACTAATTCCACTCAATCTGCTAATTTCAATTGCTCGATAATCACTTCAGTGATTTTGACGCATTTTGCATGTCTGATCATCACTTACATTCAAGAGGAGATATAAGATATGTATTATTATTTGCTGATTAGTTTTTAAATTAACTGTTTTAAAAAATTAGCTTTGTACTAAACAAAAAGAAACCATAAAAATAAAGCATAAAACCAAAACAAAAAAAAAAGAAGAAGTCTATTTGATTAGACTCAGTTTTGTTTTAAAGTTCTCACAATTGGATAGTGTATTACTTGTTCATATTCTGTGAACATTCCAATTATAAAATGTGAACAATATAATCCATTGAACCAGTGTTACAAAGTTGTTGTGAAATAAGTCAGATGACATTATAAACTCATTTTGAAGGATAGTCACATTCGTAATGTACAGTATTATTATAAAGAATACACCGTTCATCAACATGGGATACAATTAATATAAGAGTTTGTATTGTCTTCACCCATGGGAAATCAAAAATCTTTTAAATTATCTTATCAGTTCTAAATGGAAACTTTTCCTGGTCATGACTTAATTTTTTGAAATGAATAAATCATCTAAGTTGAAACCCAAAATATCATAAGGATCACTGAATAGCTAAGCTTCTGTGAATTATATTAAACTTCATATGAGGGAAACAAACAAGAAAAATGGATTATTTTTTTCAACAATACAAACTGGAAGCATGACTGCTGCAGTCTGGCTGGGCACAATTCAGGAGCCACTTATCAAAAGAAACAAACTTTATTTTTAGAACACATGCCACACCACAGGAGCTCTTCAGGAAAACCTTCAGAGACCAATTGCCAGCACCAGCTTCCTACAAGCCTCTCAACCTCCCCGACTCCTCCTGCTCTTGAGGCCGATTGGCTGGGTCACGTGGGCGGAGCCAAAAAAAGTCCCCAATGAGCAGTTCCGTGGTCTGAAAGGGCAGGGAAATAGCCCAATGAGCATCACCACAGAGGAGCCAATCAGTTGGCAGCTAGAAGTTTGCTGGGGCGGCTGTGAGCCAATCATCAGCTGGCAGCTGGAAGTTTGCTGGCAGCTGGAAGTTTGCTGGGGCCCCTTTCAGCTGTGGCTCTCAACACATGACTAGTATCTATAGTTTTTGCCAGCTCTTCCAAAACTACCCTGTAATTTAAATCAATGAGGAATTTATCAGTATATAATAATAGGTTCTCTGAAGAGTTATCTACCAATTACAACCTTCAGGCATAGCTATAAAAATGTGTATAAACTAAATATAGCAAATAGGAAGGCATCATCAGTAAATAATGTCGGTGAAACTGGATATTTACATGAAAAGGAATTCAATTTGATCCTTATAACATGCAAAATTTATTGATGATATATGCATGTATTACAGAAATGTCAAATTGAAACCAATTAATTTATATAATTAGTATGCATTAATAATAATGATGGTGATGATAAAACATTAGGTAACTGTATGTGTAAGGATTGGTTTTAGGCTCTTATTTATGTTCCATTGATCTGTTTTTATGTTTTTTTTTTTAATGTTTTATTGTTGGTTGTTCAAAACATTACAAATTTCTTGACATATCATATTCCACACTTTGATTCAAGTGGGTTATGAACTCCCACCTTCACCCCATACACAGATTGCAGAATCACATCAGTTACACATCCATTGATTTACATATTGCCATACTAGTGTCTGTTGTGTTCTGCTGCCTTTCCCATCCTCCA
>NW_026008469.1:0-3632 GCF_001458135.2 Marmota marmota marmota | reverse complement strand
TTTTTGGGACCATATTTTATCCAACACTAAAAGTAGCTGAACCTCCCAGTAGCTTCATTTCCTTGGCCACAAAATAAAAGACAAATATCTATCTTTCTGATTTGTAAAGACAGATAAGATAGCATCTGTAAAGCACATAGTAATGACTAGTCACATGAATTAATTTATTCAGGAAGATATTGTGTTTGCATTATAGTAGAAGTTACCTGCTCTGCCTCATATTAAGAACAGTCCTTAAGGCATCAGTGAATTTTTTGGCTAAGAGTAGTAAATCTCACAGATGTGTGGGAAAATGAAAGCCAGCAAATTGCAAGTGTCACCAGTCCTAGCTTCTGGGTCCACAATAGACATTGCTAATGGATCCCAGCTTGTGTGTGCACCCCCCACCCCCCATTGGCTGGAGACTCAAACATAGTAGTTCAGGCAATCCCATTATAGCATGTTTCTGTTAATAGCCTAGGACAAAGGTCCATAAACTTTTTTTAAAAATGGGTCAGAGAGTAACAGTTTGTGCTTTGTGGGCCACTTGGTCTCTGATACAGCTACTCAACTCTGCCTTCCTAGTAGGGAAATAGCCACAAACAATGTGTAAATGAATGGAAGTTCCTGTGTTCCCGCAAAAATGCAATTATAACCACAGGCTAGAAGCAGTCTAAAATCTGTCATCTCTGGACCTAAAGTTTCTCCTGAAATCAATGGGAGTCACTGTAATAGCAAGGATTGCTGACATCATTTCAGGAGAGTTGGCAAAGGTGGTATTTTAGCAGCCCAGCAAAGGTGAACTGATATAAAAATGGGCCCCAGACTAGTGACGTCCTTTGCTCAGTACTCTCTGGAATCCCATGGAATCAATTTTTCTCTCAGCTCTCAGAGATGGCAGAGGTAAGTGCATCCCAGTTCTCTTGGGCCTCAGCTGATAAAGAATTTCTGTTCATGGAGTTTGTGTTGATGTGAAAATACACCAGCTGGTGTATCCTGCCCAGATGACTTAGAGTGCCTGTCATGTTAGGTTACACTGCTGGTCTTTAGACTTGGGTTTGAGGTTCCTCCACACTTATGCTCAACCTCCAAAAGGTGCTGCTCATTGCTCCAAATTTAAAGTAGCCCCAGGATGTTGCTTCCCCCACAACCATGCAGTGAAATGCATTACAGATTCTCACCCGTGTCCCACACGGGCAGTGGAAATGGGGTTCCCCTTGGTGGAATGGGCTGGCTGGGAAATGAAAGCTAAGAAAAATAGAATGTCGGAAAAAGCCACAGAACACAGAAAGTAGTTTCGAAAGCGGGGCAGGACAGACTGGATAGAGCTTCTATACTCTGGCAAAATGGAGCCCATGCTTGCTTTATTTATATGGGTGGGGGAGACATCAAAGGCAGGGATAAGGTTTCAAGGGCAGAGTCTTGCTTATGGTGTCCTGCAGTCAGGAGGTTGATTGACATCTTGCAGGTCACACCCATCTCAGGTGCTGTGTGGGACCTCTGGCAGAGTTTGAGGGGGAAGTTCACCTGCATCAGGTGATCAATCCCTATGGGGGTGCCGTGGGAGAGTCCCAATCCCAGACTTATCCCCTCATTAGGCTACTATGTGCAACACAGTCCACACACAGCCCACAGAAGGCTCGTGATAACAGATTAGCAATATCCAAATATTTCGGTTTCCTCTAGAGAATTCTCACAAGAAATCCAATGTCATTTTCTCTTAAATAGGGAGAGACACAAAGAGTTGAGTATGCAACATCTAGCACATCATTGTACCTTCCTGAGCCACAATATCCTCATCCATAAAATAGAATAATACCTTCCCTACCTACAACATAAATTCACATGCAATTCAATGGCAGCTTTTTCTTTTAAATAAGCCTTATTTATGTCACAAAAGCCACATTATCCATCAAAACCCTTTTCAGTCTGGTTTTAACATTGCCATTCCTCTCCACCCACATCGCTGTAATTATTCACATCCTGTGACAAACACCAGGGTAATATGGGAAGAATAAATCTACTAATGCAACCTTCACTCCCAAATCGGAGACATTTATACTAATGAGCATCCTCCTCCTTTATTCTTCAGCTTCTTGTGACAAAGAACATGAAAAGTTCTGCAGATGGATCCAGACTTTCCTTGCCTTGATGACCTAAGGGCCTTTCCAAGTATCCAGCATCAGCAAATCATACAAACATAAAGTAACTTAAATCCTACATGTCTATGCCAAGGAAGGTGACTGTAGAATATTCAAAGACACAAAGGACTGAATCAGTGACTTTTGCTGGGAAGCATTAGGTAAGAATTATCTACCACAATAGTTTTGACACAGGCAGAAGATTCCTTCAAGTTTCAGCTAAAGTCCCCTTCAAGAAAAAAAAATTAGTAATCCATGATATTATTATAAAATCAAAGCTATTGTTCTTGTTCCAAAGTTCCTAAATTACACGAGGAGAGTATATTTTATTTCTTGGACAAATTCAGATTTGGCAACATTCCCAGAGAATTTTGAAAACATTCATTTCAGAACAATCAAGATTTTCATCATATGTGCTTTTATCAAATGATGGTAAATACCAGCTTTCTGGTGTCAGAAAAAAGATCTGTGGCAATAGCTTTTCCCAAGGTCTCTTAGTTCCTTTGTCTCTCAGTTTCCCTACCTTACAAATCCTGCTTCTGCCTGTGTAAAGTAAGATTTAGAAATATCTGCTTTCCTTCACCATGTTCGCAAAAAGGAACAAATGGAGCAATACATATGTAAGAATATTGAAGTTGAAAGAACCATACAGCAAGGTCCAGGAACTTTAAAAAATTATCTCCTGTAAGTTAAAAATGAAAGATAATTTCTTTGCAAGCAACATTTGTCTCAAAATGATTTCTGCAGTGAAAAAAAAATCAAATGACTCACTTTTATACCTTCGCTTTTTTTCCCGAATTAAGAGTCTGCTGCTTCTTAATAACCATGGTCTCTGTTCTTCAATAATTTTAGTACTACTAGCTCATAAATTAATAAGGTGACCAACTTTATTGTGAAAAACAGGATAACTGTCATTGCAAGGTACATCATATTTACTCTTTGCAGGGCATGATGATTATAATTTGCATAGTCAAAAATTAGCAGTATGTTTGGCTTTTCCCAACTGAGAAAATCAAGCTGTTTCTGCTCCACTGTTTGTGTCCAGATGTTGGGGAGCCTTTTACTGCATGAAACTCCCAGTGGAAAATCTGAGATCCTGCTCCTTTTGCTTGGAGTGGGGGGTGCCCTATGAGTTTCCTGTGCTGCAGAAATGGAGGATGATCCTCACTAATTTATTTTAGATGGGCCAAATGAAGTGTCAAGGTATCACTCCTATTGGAGAGTTCAGGGCTGAGTCTGCAGGAAGCCCTCACAGGAGGGAGATGATACAGCACCTCAACAGGAGCCATTGTTCCAACCATGAGGGACAATCACACTGTACAGCTTCATGATTCTGGCTGTAGAAAGCACTCACTGGTAGGTGCTGCGTGGGAGATCTCACAAAGTGAGGACCTCTCAAGCATGGAACCCACTGGTCTGTCCTAGGTCTCACAGATCATCTCTCTAATTTCTGTTGTGAATGGATTAACTTTATGCACTTCTCCATTAGGGCTTTACCTTTGGACTTCTGAA
>NW_026008468.1:0-3633 GCF_001458135.2 Marmota marmota marmota | reverse complement strand
TATATATATATCAGATCATAACACAAGAAACTTAAATCAAAGATCAAATAAGAAATAGAAGCTATTCCAACTCCTGGAGACTTAAAATATGCTATCGAATGACTAATGAATACCAGAAAAAATCAGGAGGAAATTTAAAAAAATACTCTGCGGTAAATGAGAACACTCATACAACATACCAAAATCTCTGGGACGTAATGAAGGAATTGTTAAGAGGACAGTTCACTGCATTGAGCTTACTCATTAAAATAATAAAAAATCAACAAATAAATCACCTATCATTTCATCTCAAAGCCCTAGAAAAAGAAGAACAAATCAACACCAAAAGCAGTAGAAGACAGGAAATAATTAAAATCAGAGCTGAAATCAATGAAATTGAAACAATAGAAACAATTTTTAAAAATTGACAAAACAAAAACTTGGTTCTTTGAAAAAAATAAGTAAAATTGATAAACTCTTATCTACACTAATGAAGAGAAATAGTGAGAAAAACTCAAATGACTAAAATTCGTGATGAAAAAGGAAATATTATGACAGACATTACTGAAATACAGAAGATAATTAGAAACTATTTTGAAAATTTATACTCAAATAAAAGAAAATCTCAAAAGCATTGACAAATTTCTAAAGACATATGGTCTGCCCAAACTGAATCAGGAAGACATATACAATTTAAACAGATCAATGAAATAGAAGATGCCATCAGAAGCCTAATAACCAAGACAAGCCCAAGACCAGATAGATTCTTAACCGAGTTCTTCAAGACCTTTAAAGAAGAACTAACACCAATACTCCATGAAATAGAAAAGGAGGGAACTCTTTCAAACTCATTTTTTGAGGCTAGTATTGTATCACCCTGATACAAAATCAGACAAAACACATCAAGGAAAGAAAACTAAGAAAACTTAAGACCAATATACCTGATGAACATAAGTGCAAAAGTTCTAAGTAAAATTCTGGCAAATTGCATATAAAAACATATTAAAAAGATAGTGTACCACCATCAAGTGGTGTTCATCCCAGCGGTGCAAGATTGGTTTACCATATAGAAATCAATAAACGTAATTCATCATTTCAATAGACTTAAAGACAAGAATAACATGATAATCACAATAGATACAAAGAAAGTATTTGACAAAATACAGCACCTCTACATACTCAAAACACTAGAAAAACTAGGGATAGTAGAAACATATCTCAACATTGTAAAACCTATCTATGCTAAGCCCAAGGCCATCATAATTATAAATGGAGAACAATTGAAAGCAATTTCTCTAAAAATTGGGACAAAACAGGAATGACCTCTTTTTCCACTTCTATTTAAAATAGTCCTTGAAATTATAGATAGAGTAATTATAAAGAGGAAAGAAATTAAAAGGGATATGAATAGGAAAATAACTCTATCACTATTTGCTGACATGATTCTATATTTGGAAGATCAAAAAAAATCCCATCAGAAAACTTCTAGAACTAATAAATAAATTTAACAAAATAGCAGGGTATTTACTTTTTGATGTTAAGTTTTAAATATTATTATTACTATTATTATCATTAATATTATTATCATTATTATTTGGAGTACTGGGGATTGAACTCAGAGGCACTCAACCACTAAGCTACATCCCACCCCTATTTTGTATTTTATTTTGAGACAAGGTCTCACAGAGTTGTTTAGCGCCTTGCCCTTGCTGAGGCTGGCTTTGAACTTACAATCCTCCTGCCTTAGCCTCTCTAGCCGCTGGGATTATAGGCATGTGCCATCATGCCTGTCCCTAGCCCCTTTTTATATTTAAGTCAGGGTCCTGCCTCAGCCTCTCGAGCCACTGAGATTACAGGCCTGTACCACAGTGCCTGGCAATTTTCCTGTTTTTAATAAGGTGTTGCCACTTCATCTTTGCTTCTTATACAACCCTAATGCAAGCACCTGGAAAGGTGCAACACCATGCCTGGTGATGGAATAAATCTTGTTCTAATTCAGTCTACAGTACCTCCACTTACCCTCCCTGCCACCATCTCCTGCTCCCTTTCTTCTAATCTACTGATCTTTCTGCCATTTATCCATAGTTATTTTTTCTAATTAATTTCTTGTGGATATACTCAATGGTGTTAATTCTTTGTATATTCTGGATATCAATGCCCCATCTGAGGACCAGGAGGAAAGTATCTTCTCTCATTCTGTAGGTTCTCTTTTCATGATCTTACTTATTTCTTTGCTGTACAGAAGCTTTTTAATTTAATGCCAACCACTTACTAATTTTTTATTTTTATTTCTTATGCTTTAGGGATCTTGTTAAGGAAGTCAGTTCCTGAACCAACATGTTGGAGTGTTGGGTACACATTTTCTTCTAGGGGTTCTAGTCTAATTCCTAGGTCTTTGAGCACTTTGAATCAACTTTGGTGCAGGGTGAAAAATAGGATTTAATTTTGTTTTTCTACATAAAGAGATTTCCAGTTTTTCCCAGCACCATTTGTTTAAAAGGCTGTATTTTCTCCGATGTATGTTTTTGGCACCTTTGTCTAGTATCAGGTAACTGTTTTTATCTGGGTTTGTCTTTGGGTCTTCACCAAGTTGTGTGTGTGTGTGTATGTGTGTGTGTATGCATGCGGGTGTGCACATGGATGCATGCATATAAATGTCGGTCTTTTTCATAGTTTGTCTTTATTTCTAACAAGCTATTACAAATTTAAATTTGTATCTTTCTTCAGGTCACATAGTTTTCTTCTACTACATTTTTAAAATTTATATGTTTAACAGTATCGTGCTCTTCAGGAGCATGAATTACCTATATATTTGCTTCTTATTCTCTTTCCTTCATCTTTCTTCACATTCATTTATTTAACTTCTGAATTATAAAATAGCTTCTCAAGATTTCTCTATGTTTAAATTGTTCAATCTTCTGTATAACATATTCTTTTCTATACTGCTTGCTATTTAAATTTAAATTCTACTATAATACATTTCATTTTAATAGACTTATATTTTCTCTGTTATTTTACCTTCCATCTATTCTTTTATGTCTAAATCAAGTTTTATTTTCTGTTATATCTTCTATTTTGTGATTTTATTTATTTTTTTTTTGTTTCACAGGTTCCATGATTTCTTCAATCTTAGTGAAAACACAAAGTAAGATCTGCCTAAGATTTATTTGTTTCTTGTAACATTTTAAAAAAGGTTGTCTGGAAATGATACTGCTAGCTTTTATTTAATTTATGTATATATCATTGAATAATCAAAGTTTATCAAGGCAAGATATTTACATGCAAAAATGTGGATGTATTGATTGGGGTTTACATAGTTTTCATGTGGACATTATATATGTTAATATTTTAAGTTGAAAGGCTATTTATCATTTCAATATTCTCAACAGCAACTAGAAAACACCATCTCCTAAGTGTAATTACTGAGTGATGAAAGCATTTCCCCAGAAGATGAGCCTGTTTTATCTCAGTGTCTTCTCCAATGGAATCACAGGACATGGCAGAAAAGAACCCTACTATTTTGAGGGGAAGAGACACTTGAAGTATCTTTCCATATATTCAGTTTAGTGGCTGGTACTAAAAGGTGCACAAAAAAACCTTTTTTTTTGAACTTCTGATAATTTTTTGCCTTTATGGGGGCTCAGAATATTGTAT
>NW_026008467.1:0-3633 GCF_001458135.2 Marmota marmota marmota | reverse complement strand
AAATCAAAAAATTCTTAGAGATAAGTGAAAATACAGACACAACATATCGGAATCTATGGGACACAATGAAAGCAGTTTTAAGAGGGAAATTCATCGCCTGGAGGTCATTCCTCAAAAAAAGAAAAAACCAACAAATAAATGAGCTCACACTTCATCTCGAAGCCCTAGAGAAGGAAGAGCAAAACAACAGCAAATGTAGCAGAAGGCAAGAAATAATTAAAATCAGAGCAGAAATCAACGAAATTGAAACAAAAGAAACTATTGAAAAAATTGACAAAACTAAAAGTTGGTTCTTTGAAAAAATAAATAAGATCGACAGACCCTTAGCCATGCTAATGAAGAGAAGAAGAGAGAGAACACAAATTACTAACATATGGGATGAAAAAGGCAATATCACAACAGATACTACAGAAATACAGAAGATAATTAGGAATTATTTTTTCAAAATATATTTTCAAAATAACCTATATTCCAATAAAATAGAATATAGTGAAGACGTCGATAAATTTCTTAAGTCATATGATTTGCCCAGACTGAGTCAGGAGGATACACACAGTTTGAACAGACCAATATCAATGGATGAAATAGAAGAAGCAAGAAAAGCCCAGGACTGGATGGGTATACAGCGGAGTTTTACAAAATTTTAAAGAAGAATTAATATCAATACTTTTCAAGTTATTTCAGGAAATAGAAAAAGAGGGAGCTCTTCCAAATTCATTCTGTGAGGCCAAAATCACCCTGATTCCGAAACCAGACAAAGACACCTCAAAGAAAGAAAACTACAGAGCAATATCTCTAATGAACCTAGATGCAAAAATCCTCAATAAAATTCTGGCGAATCAGATACAAAAACACATCAAAAAAATTGTGCACCATGATCAAGTAGGATTCATCCCTGGAATGCAAGGATGGTTCAATATACGGAAATCAATAAATGTTATTCACCACATCAATAGACTCAAAGATAAGAACCATATGATCATCTCTATAGATGCAAAAAAGCATTCAACAAAGTACAGCATCCCTTTATGTTCAAAACACTAGAAAAACTAGGGATAACAGGAACTTACCTCAACATTGTAAAAGCTGTCTATGCTAAGCCTCAGGCTAGCATCATTCTGAATGGAGAAAAATTGAAGGCATTCCCTCTAAAATCTGGAACAAGACAAGGATGCCCTCTATCACCACTTCTATTCAATATAGTTCTCGAAACACTGGCCAGAGCAATTAGACAGACAAAAGAAATTAAAGGCATAAAAATAGGAAAAGAAGAACTTAAATTACCACTATTTGCATACAACATGATTCTATACCTAGCAGACCTAAAAGGGTCTACAAAAAAACTACTAGAACTAATAAATGAATTCAGCAAAGTGGCAGGATATAAAATCAACACGCATAAATCAAAGGCATTTCTGTATATCAGTGACAAAACTTCTGAAATGGAAATGAGGAAGAACACCCCATTCACAGTATCCTCAAAAAAATAAAATACTTGGGAGTCAACCTAACAAAAGAAGTGAAAGATTTATACAATGAAAACTACAGAACCCTAAAGAGAGAAATAGAAGAAGATCTTAGAAGATGGAAAAATATACCCTGTTCATGGATAGGCAGAACTAACATCATCAAAATGGCGATATTACCAAAAGTTCTCTATAGGTTTAATGCAATGCCAATCAAAATCCCAATGACATTTATTGTAGAAATAGATAAAGCAATCATGAAATTCATATGGAAAAATAAAAGACCCAGAATAGCAAAAGCAACTCCAAGCAGGAAGTGTGAATCAGACGGCGTAGCGATACCAGATTTCAAACTGTCCTACAGAGGAATAGTAACAAAAACAGCATGGTACTGGTACCAAAACAGGCGGGTGGACCAATGGTACAGAATAGAGGACACAGAGACTAATCCACAACTTTACAGCTATCTTATATTTGATAAAGGGGCTAAAAGCATGCAATGGAGGAAGGATAGCATCTTCAACAAATGGTGCTGGAAAACTAGGAATCCATATGCAACAAAATGAAACTGAATCCCCTTCTCTCGACATGCACAAAAGTTAACTCAAAATGGATCAAGGAGCTTGATATCAAATCAGAGATTCTGCATCTGATAGAAGAAAAAGTTGGCTCCGATCTACATATTGTGGGGTCAGGCTCCAAATTCCTTAATAGGACACCCATAGCACAAGAGTTAATAATGGGAATCAACAAATGGAACTTACTTAAACTAAAAAGTTTTTTCTCAGCAAGAGAAACAATAAGAGAGGTAAATAGGGAGCCTACATCATGGGAACAAATTTTTACTCCTTACACTTCAGATAGAGCTCTAATATCCAGAATATACAAAGAACTCAAAAAATTAAACAACAAGATAACAAATAACCCAATCAATGAATGGGCCAAGGACCTGAACAGACACTTCTCAGAGGAGGACATACAATCAATCAACAAGTACATGAAAAAATGCTCACCATCTCTAGCAGTCAGAGAAATGCAAATCAAAACCACCCTAAGATACCATCTCACTCCAGTAAGATTGGAAGCCAATATGAAATCAAACAACAATAAGTGCTGGCGAGGATGTGGGGAAAAGGGTACTCTTCTACATTGCTGGTGGGACTGCAAATTGGTGCAGCCAATTTGGAAAGCAGTATGGATATTCCTGGGAAAGCTGGGAATGGAACCACCATTTGACCCAGCTATTGCCCTTCTCGGACTATTCCCTGAAGACCTTAAAAGAGCATACTACAGGGATACTGCCACATCGGTGTTCATAGCAGCACAATTCACAATAGCTAGATTGTGGAACCAACCCAGATGCCCTTCAATAGATGAATGGATAAAAATATATGTGGCATTTATACACAATGGAGTATTACGCAGCACTAAAAAATGACAAAATCATGGAATTTGCAGGGAAATGGATGGCATTAGAGCAAATTATGCTAAGTGAAGCTAGCCAATCCCTAAAAAACAAATGCCAAATGTCTTCTTTGATATAATGAGAGCAACTAAGAACAGAACAGGGAGGAAGAGCAGGAGGAAAAGATTAACATTAAACAGAGACATGAGGTGGGAGGGAAAGGGAGAGAAAAGGGAAATTGCATGGAAATAGAAGGAGACCCTCATTGTTATACAAAATTACATATAAAAGGTTGTGAGGGGAATGGGAAAAAAAACAAGGAAAGAAATGAATTACAGTAGATTGGGTAGAGAGAGAAGATGGGAGGGGAGGGGAGGGGGGATAGTAGAGGATAGGAAATGTAGAAGAATACAACAGTTACTAATATGGCATTATGTAAAAATGTGGATATGTAATCGATGTGATTCTGCAATCTGTATACGGGGTAAAAATGTGAGTTCATAACCCACTTGAATCTAATGTATGAAATATGATATGTCAAGAGCTTGTAATGTTTTGAACAACCAATAATAAATAAATAAATAAATAAATACTTAGGGTTAGGCTAATAGATGGGGTTAGAGCTATGTTTAGAGCTATGTTTGGGTTAGGCTTATGTTTAGGGTAATGGATAGTTTAGGGCTAGGTTTATGGTTAGGATTAGGGCTAGGGTTCAGGTTAGGGTTAGATCTAGGGTTAGTGTTAGGGTTAGGTTTAGGGTAA
>NW_026008466.1:0-3633 GCF_001458135.2 Marmota marmota marmota | reverse complement strand
ATATATATATATATTTTAAGTAACAAAACAAATACAAAAAATACACATAATTTTAGCAAATACAAAAAATATACATAATTCCTTGCATTCTATCAAATCATAATGGATTGATATTAAAAACCATTGACAAGATAAAAAAACAGAAATCACTTTAAAATCTGGAGATTAGATAATAGGCTTTTGAATGTTAAGTGGATACCAGGAGGGGGGGAAAAAACTCTTTAGAAACAAATGAGAATAGTGATACAATACATTAAAATCTCTAGTATTGTATGAAGGAAGATTGAAAAGGGAAGTTAATAGCCCTGAATTACCATATTAAAAAATAGAAAGATACCAAATAAATAATCTAATATTACAATTCAAGGTCCTACAAAAATAAGAAGAAACTAATACTAAAATCAGTAGAAGACAGAAGATTGTTAAAATCAGAGCAGCAAATCAATGAAATCAAGAAAAAAAGCTGCAAAGTATCAATGAAACAAAAGTTGATTCTTTGAAAAATAAACAATATTGATAAACGCTTCCAAATTAACCAAAAGAGACAAAATACACAAATTAGCAAAATTAGAAATAAAAAGAAAATATTAACAGACACTATTGAAATCCAAAGCATCATAAAAATATTTTTAAAATTTATACTACAATAAATAAGAAAATCATGATTATGTTGATGAATTCCTTGAGAAATATGACTTACTCAAATTGAACCCTGAAGATATAGAAAATTTAAACAGAATTATGAAGTAACAAAATTGAACCACTATCAAAAGCATTCCAATGAAGAAAAACCCAGAACCAGACAGAGTTTCATCCATGTTATACTGGACTTTTTATAAAGAACCAACACCAATTGTTCTTCATTTATTTTATGATCTAGTAGAAGAGGGAACACTGCCTAATTTATTCAATAAATCCAGTGTAACGCTGATACCAAAAATCAAAAAAGACACATCAGGGAAAGAAAACTTCAGGCCAATAACCTTAATAAATTTAAATGTAAAATTTATGATAAACTGTTAGCAAACCACATTTAAAAACACTTTGAGAAGATAAGGAACCATGATCAGGGTGGGGGTCATCTCTGGGATGCATGGTTGGTTCAATATACACAAATTAAAAATTGCAATTCACCACATGATTAGATTTAAGAATAAGAATCACATGATCATCTCAATATATGCAGAAAAAGCATTTGATTTAAACACTAGAGAAATTAGGAATAGAAGAAACTTAGTTAACTATTGTAAAGGTTATATATGACAAACTCCAGACCAACATAATATTGAGTGAAGAAAATTGAAATCATTTCCTCTAAAAACAGGAACAAGACAAGAATGCCCACATTTTTTATTTCTCTTTAAGATAGTCCTTGAAATACTAGCCAGAGCAATCAGGATAAAGAAGGAAATTAAAGTGATACAATAGGAAAATAAGAAGTCAAATTATCTTTATTTGCTAAAGCCATGATCTCATATTCAGATGACCCTAAAGATTTCATCAGAAGACTTTTAAAAGTGGATTAAAAAAAAAGTTCAGTAAAGTAATAGGTAGCAGGATACAAGACCAACATACATAAGTCACTTGCCTTCCTATATTCCAGTGGTAAATCTGCTTAAAAAAATAGAAAAACTACTCCATTCACACTAACTTAAACAACAACAACAACAAACTATACTTGGGAATTAATCTAATAAAGGAGGTAAAGTCCCTTTAAAATGTAAACTCTTGCACACTGAGGAAAGAAATTTAAAAAGACCTTAGAAGATGGAAGACCTTCCATGTTCTTGGATAGGCAGATTTAATATTGTCAAAATGACCATACTGCCAAAAGCAATATACAGAGTCAATGCAATCCTTACTAAAATTCCAATGACATTCTTCCCAGAAATACAAAAAAAAATAGTCCTCATATTCATTTGAATAGTAGGACAAGCAGAATAGACAAAGCAATCTTGAGCAAGAAGTTTATATGAAGAATTCAAAACTCTTACAACAAAATAATAAATAGACTAATCAATAAATGGGCAAAAGAACTAAACAGACATTTCTCAAAAGAAGAAATACAAATTGCCAACATGTACATAAAAAATGTTCAACATCCCTAGCAATCAAGGAAATGAAAATCAAAACTACAATGAGATTTCATCTCACTTTAGTCAGAAATGCAATTATCAAGAATATAATAATAACAAAGGCTGGCAAGGATTAGGGGGAAAAGATACCTTAATGTATTGTTGGTGAGGCCACAATTTAATACAAACAGTCTAAAAAGCAAATAAAGATTCTTAAACAAACAAACAAGCAACAACAACAAAAACGGAACCACCATAAATCCAAGCTATCTTACTCCTCAGCGTTTATATATTTTTAAAAATTGTTAAAATCAGCGTACTATGGTAAAACATCCAGCTCAATGTTTATAACAGTGCCACTCATAATAGCCAGGTTGTGGTAGCAGGCCAGGTTCCCATTAATACCTGACTGATTTAAGAAAATATTTTTTTTTTGTAAAGAAGGGCATTTTACTCAGACATAAAGAATGAAATTTATGGTTTTTATTGATAAATGGGTAGAACTGGAGGACATCATGCTACGTAAAATAAACTAGACTCAGAAAATCTGGGATCTAATTTTGGCTAGGAAAATTTTTTTTAAAAATGTAGGAGAGGTTGTATATAAGAATATAAGAAAGATAACTGGAGTAAAAAAAAGAGATTGGAGGTATGAGAGTAGAGACAGAAAATGGGAGGGAATTTAGAATGAATTGGACAAAATTATGCTAGGTGAACATATAAATATACTACAATAAAATCCACCTTTATGTATATTTATAAAGTGGAAAGGCAGCAGAATAAGACAGACACTAGTATGGCAGTATGTAAAAACGTGGATGTGTAACCAATGTGATTCTGCAATCTGTATACTGGGTAAAAATGGGAGTTCATAACCCACTTGAATCAAATGTATGAAATATGATATGTCAAGAGCTTTGTAATGTTTTGAACAACTAATAAAAAAATAAAAAATAAAATAAAATAAACACAAAATAAATGGAAGACAAGCAGAGGAAGGGGAATAGAGGGAGAAAGGAGAGGGAAAGAGGAAGCCCTGGGGCCTGAAATGCAGCAAAATAAAATTCCATTCATTTATGATTATGTCAAAATGAAGCCAGCTCTTATGTATAATTTACCAGTAAAACCATTTAATTTTTTAGAAATGTGTGAACCAAAGTCTTAACCCTGTACAGATACAATATTGTAATGGTACTAACTTCTGAAGTTCTGTATGTAAAACTGTTGGAAATGTCTCTCAATCATATGCATTATACTACAGTATTTACTATAATAACTTTGCTATTTACAACAATATGGAATACCTGATAAAACATGAATTTAGAACCACATTTGAAAAATGAGAAAATTGATGTTTAGGGATTAGGTAACTTTCAAACTTATAAATTAAGATAAAAATCCAAGGTTTCCTTTTTCTTGTTTCCCTTCCCTTCTTGAAGCCATCAAGAGCATGAAGGGAGAGCCTAAAGAATGGGAGAAAATATTTGTCACAAGCTCCTCAGGGCATTAATTTCCAGGATATAAAAGGAACTCAAAAAACTTAACAGCAAAACAAAAC
>NW_026008465.1:0-3633 GCF_001458135.2 Marmota marmota marmota | reverse complement strand
ATATCCCCCCTTTCCCTCCCCTCCCCTCCCATCATTTCTCTCTATCCAATATAATGTTACACACTTTTTTTCTCTTTTTAAAGTCTCTCATTTTTATTACATTAGGAAAGTTCTACACCATCCACCTTGTCTTCAAGACTTAACATTCTTCCATCTACCTGATGTAGTATATTTTCAGTACTTCTCATTTCGACTTTTATTTGATTTAATAAACTTATTATTTCCAAATTTTCTGACCTTTTTTCCCCACAAACTCTATTTCATTGTGAGGATATTCTTTCAAAACCTGGATTTCCTTCATTAATTCATGTTTTAGTCCTTTAGTTTCTGAAATTATTTTCATAAGAAATTGTTTGAATTATTTACTATCCTACACATCAATGTATGTGTAGTAAGTTATTAGGGATTTAAACACTTTGGGTAATGTGTTAGTGCCTTGCACTCTCATTTTCTTGTTTTAATATACAGAGGTTTGTGCAGATGTTCAAATAGATTTCTATTCTCTTAGATGTGGGCCATTTTCTTCAGCAGATTTCTCTTCAGATATTCCCCAAACAGAGTGTATGTTCTATGTTCAAAGCCCCAACTCAATGACAAAAGTGTTGGGACCACTAATCCAAAGTAATTTAAGAGGAAAGAATAGCCACCAGCAATATCTAAAAGTTAGAAGCTAAGCACATGTTGACTTAAGACCAAAGCAAAAACTCATAAAAATGATCTCTACAACTCAGGTAACCAATGAAGAAGTGGTAATAATAAACAATATCCAAAATTCAGTTGTGAGTGATTCTAAAATTAATACTAAAATACACAGAAAAAAAGAAGAAAAAATGAAAAAAGAAAAATAATGCAAATACAAATGAAAAATAAGAAAACAAGTACAAAGAAAATTAAACAAAAGATCATGTGTGTTAGAAACTGAAAAACAAATGATAAAAAAAGCCATTTAAAGATTCAGTGCCAAGAAAAGTATGATTTCCTCATCTGATGTAATTCAAATATAGACAGTTTCTTCCCCAACATCTACTTTTAAGATTAACAATTTTGGGGGTGTTTGGAGCAACTATAGCTGTACTTGTTTCTTCTCAATTCTAGCCTGAACAGGTCAGTACTGGTTGTGGAGTCTTGAATGTTGAAAAGTTTCATTTGTGCCTACCAGGAAGTACTATAGAACCATTTTTATATGAAGAGGTAAATCAGTCACAATATTGGATTTTTATGTACCTGAGTATGGGGCTCTTGTTAGAGTAGGAGCTATCAACAAAACTCTAGGACATGGAGCCTGTGGGTCAGTCTGTGCTGAAAATCCAATTCCACACTTTTATCAGTGAGCTCAAGGTCATGCAAGACATCAAGTCTCCGTGGTTGGTTTCACTTCCTCTAAGCATGGTAGAGATGGACTGCATGCAGGTCTGTGCTTGGTTGGGGGAGATGCAGGGAACAAGCTTTTCAAAAGACCTTTCAAAGCATTCCAAAAATGTTCTGCCCCACAAAATCACATGCAACTCATCTTTTTTTTACTAATCTCTAAACACCAGTTTTAAAAGGGAGATGTCCCCACTGCCCTCCATTCTATAATGCAGCCAACCAGCACACCATAATTCCTGCTGATCAGAGTTTTCGACATATCTCTGTTAATCTGGACCAAAAAGATGGGTATCCACAATTCCAGTAAATAGAGGCAGTCCCTGTGTCTTGGAGATAAAACATACAGGAGATCCTGATATCTCAAAGACAGAGTTCCACCAATGGGACCTTTCTAAAGAGGGAACCCCCTCAGTGAATCACCAAGGAAATGACTATAATTGCTTCAGTTGAAGAAGTGGAGGTTCTTCCTTCACATGCCTCTAAGCACAGTGAGATGGCCAGACTCTGGAGATCAGCTCTCCTCTCTGTAGATGGTAGCAGCAAGTTTTTTTTTTTTTTTTTACCAGAACCAATTCTGTCTTCTTTCACATAGTTCCTACAGGCACGTTTAATTGGAACTCACCTCAGTTTCTATCTCTTGGGTGACCATGTAACCATGACTACAGCTTTCCAGAGCTCCTTACAGATATGTGTCTCAGTTACTTTTGTTGATAGAGCCTGACTTGTGTTGTTGATGACTCTTGACCTGCCAAATTCATGTCCTTGTTGGGTCCTGGAAATATAAGAACATAAAGGCCTTTCTTCAGTAAGCACTCTGATTCTTTTTTTTTATTATTGGTTGTTCAAAACATTACAAAGCTCATGATATATCATCTTTCATACATTTGACTCAAGTGGGTTATGAACTCCCATTTTTACCCCAAATACAAATTGCAGAATCACATCGGTTACACACTCACATTTTTACATAATGGCATATTAGTGACAGTTGTAATCCGATACCTTTCCTATCCCCTACTATCCCCCCTCCCCTCCCCTCCCATCTTCCCTCTCTACCTCATCTGTTGTTGTTCAATTTTCTCCCTTGTTTCCCCCCCCCCTTTCCCCTCACAACTTCTTATGTGTAATTTTGTGTAACATTGAGGGTCTCCTATCATTTCCATATTATTTCCCTTCTCTCTCCCTTTCTCTCCCCCCACTCGACTCTGTTTAATGTTAATCTTTTACTCATGCTCTTCCTCCCTGTTCTGTTCTTAGTTGCTCTCTTTATATCAAAGAAGACATTTGGCATTTGTTTTTTAAGGATTGGCTAGCTTCACTTAGCATAATCTGCTCTAATGCCATCCATTTCCCTGCAAATTCCATGATTTTGTCATTTTTCAGTGCTGCGTAATACTCCATTGTGTATAAATTCCACTTTTTTTTTATCCATTCATCTATTGAAGGGCATCTAGGTTGGTTCCACAGTCTAGCTATTGTGAATTGTGCTGCTATGATCATTGATGTGGCAGTATCCCTATAGTACGCTCTTTTAAGATCCTCAGGGAATAGTCCGAGAAGCGTGATACCTGGGTCAAATGGTGGATCCATTCCCAGCTTTCCCAGGAATCTCCATACTGCTTTCCAAATTGGCCTCACCAATTTGCAGTCTCACCAGCAATGTACAACTGTACCCTTTTCCCCACATCCTCGCCAACACTTATTGTTGCTTGACTTCATAATGGCTGCCAATCTTACCGGAGTGAGATGGTATCTTAGGGTGGTTTTGATTTGCATTTCTCTGACTGCTAGAGATGGTGAGTATTTTTTCATGTACTTGTTGATTGATTGTATGTCCTCCTCTGAGAAGTGTCTGTTCAGGTCCTTGGCCCATTTGTTGATTGGGTTATTTGTTATCTTAGTGTTTATTTTTTTTTTGAGTTCTTTGTATATTATGGATATTAGGGTTCTATCTGAAGTGTGAGGGGTAAAAATTTGTTCCCAGGATATAGGCTCTCTATTTACCTCTCTTATTGTTTCTCTTTCTGAGAAAAAAAAACTTTTTAGTTTAAGTAGGTCCCGTTTGTTTATTCTTGTTATTAACTCTTGGGCTATGGGCGTCCTATTAAGGAATTTGGAGCCCGACTCCACAGTATGTAGATTGTAGCCAACTTTTTCTTCTACCAGACGCAGTGTCTCTGATTTGATATCTAGCTCCTTGACCCATTTTGAGTTAACTTTTGTGCATGGCGAGAGAAAGGTATTCAGTTTCATTTTGTTGCATAT
>NW_026008464.1:0-3634 GCF_001458135.2 Marmota marmota marmota | reverse complement strand
GCTCCCATTGGCTTCCAAAGTTGTAGAAACTTATGTGTGTTTGTAAGTAATCTATAATTTCATGATCCACAATAATTTTTCTTCTCCAAAATTGTTGAAAAATCACCTTCTAATTTCATCCTGATTTTCAAAAGATTACTACACCTTGGACTCAGAATATTGCATTATTTCACCAATTTTGAATGGTTGTAGGGCTTTCGTAACAATAATACAGAGACAGGGTGTCTTTCAAAACAAACTGATTTGTGGAGAGCAGGACAGTGACTGAGAGAGCAGTGTCTGAGATTGGGGTCCCTGATGACTTCATGGCTGTGGCAAACTTGGTGATTGGGGAAACCTCTGTGCAAAGGCATAGCATACCTTGTTGCTGTGGAGATGTCCTCCATGCTAGAGTCTTATCAGCCTCCATCTTAATCTCAGGCCCAGCAGCTCCTGGGAATGAAGGCACTTCCTTGCTAAAATAACAACAATGTTTCACCAGTTGTGCTGCTCCTGAGTCTGCCTGCAAATTAGTAACTTTAAACAATGGGCTTTCTTGAGAGCAGCACAATGCTCCTAACTTTGCATATTGCAACCATAGATTGTAATTGAGGAAACAGCTGCATCCTGTTGCATATCCCTTAATCTGATTCAGAGACATATATAATAAAGATTGCTGGTGTAATTCTCCATCAGAGAGCAGCACTCCATCCAACCACAGCTGTTTTATCTTCAAGATCTGCAAGTGTTGCTCTTGATTTCTTCCAATCTCCCATCACCCCTTACTGAAACCTAGTATTTGGCAGCGCTGGTCAAGATGCTAGAGTCTAGGGTTGTGATATCAACATGTCTGCAGGGCCTGTTTCTTCTTAGACCTGCTTTCCTCCCTTGTATATGCCTGTCTCCCTGTGTCTCCACATGGTCTTCCCTGCTCACATCTCTTTATAAACTCTTTCTACTGTAAAGCTACTGATCATATTGCAATAGGTCCACCCAATTACCTCTATTGAATTTTCCTCTTTAAACACCATAGAGTTAGCTTTCAGAAAACAACAACCTAGCTGCAGAGCAGTTTCAAAGAAACTAATAATTGGCCTAGTGATTCCCAATTAGTGACTCATGTAGGCAACGTTACACTGATCCATGTGCCATAGCAGGAGTAGTGACACATCACTGTGATGTCAGCAAGGGTATTGGTACAACTTGTCCTCTCCCTCCAGGTCCCTTAGGAAGACACTAGGGAAGAGCCATTCTGTATCCCCACTATCAAGGTAGTGTTTGAGGGCATTCCTCACCACTAGGTGGCAGCCTTGGGAATTCCCAGTCCTCCCAGGATATTTCAACATGGATTTAGTTCCTGGTTTCAGTGTTAGGGACCTTTTATTTTTCCTACACTCAAAACTACATTCTGCAAAGATTGTCTTCAAATATAACTGATATCCATGAGAAATCCACTGTTCTTTTCCTTTCCATTCAAACCTACAACCAAAAAGTAAAGCTACTAAAATAGGGTTTTCATAACCTTTTTCATCCCTCTGACCAATAGGGCTGGCAAGAACAATATAGACGAGGAAAAGTTTACTTGACTGGAAGTTGCAGAGAACTCGGTCCATAGACAGCTGACTCCACAGCCCTGGCCCAGAGTCAGGCAGAATATCATGGGGGAACAATATGGCAAAAGAAACCAGTTGAATAAAAACAACAACCACATGGTACTGATTTGAATACAGACAGAGAGACCAAGAGTACAGAATGGAAGAAACAGAGACAAAACCATATATCTACAGTCACCTGATCCTTGACAATGTTGTCCAAGCACACATTGGATAAAACACCCCTATTTAAAAAGTGGTGCTAGTTCAACTGGTTATTCCACATGAGGAGAATGAAGCTAGACACTTATCTCTCACCCTACAAAAAATTCAATCACAATGGACCAAACACCTTGGACATAGATTTAAAATCATGTAATTTCTAAAAGAAAATTTATGGTCAATCCACCACTTTTTAGGCACACGAATGACTTTCTCAATAGGAGCCCTAAAACTCTGGAACTAATGCCAAGAGTTAATAAATGGGATGACATTAAATTAAAATGCTTCTGCACAGCAAAGGTCAAAATTTGGAATGTGAAGAGAGAATCGACAGAAAGGAAAACAGCTTGGCTAGCTATTATTCTGACTGGGGATTTACATCTACAATGTATAAAGATCTCAGAAAATGCTAAAACATAAAACAATCAGAAACCCACCTTCTAAATGGGCAATTAAACTGAACAGACACTTCTCAAAAGGAGAAATAGAAATGGCCATCTAATACTTAAAAAAAAAGTTTCAACAGCCTTAGCAATTAGGGAAAAGCAAATCAAAACTAAACAGGGATCTCGTCTCGTACCAGTCAGAATGGCAGTCTTCAAATCAGAAATAAAAATTAATGCGAGATAGGACGTGGATAAAATGGAAAACTTTTACACTGTTCTTGAGATTGTCAATGAGTCTATCCACAATGGAAATCAGTAGGGAGGAGTCTCAAGACTAGGCATGGAACCACCATATGACCCAGCTATAAAACTTTTCAGTATGTGCCCTGAAGAATTAAAGTAATTGTACTGTGGTGACAAATGCATACCTATGTTTATGGCAGCACAATTCACACTAGCTAGACTATGGAACCAGCCTCAGTGTCCATCAACAGATGAACTCACACAGAAAATGTGGTATCTGTACACAGTGGAGTTTTATTTAGTCAGAAACAATAATGAAACTCTGTTATTTGCAGGGAAATGGATGGAACAAGAGACCCTCCTGTCAAGGGAAATAAGTCAAACTCAGAGAGATAGGAGTAGTATATTTTCTTTAATATGTGGAAGCTAGAGAAGAAAAAGAAAAGTAAGGATGGGTGTGGGTCTCCTAAAAATTAAATAAAGATCAGTAAAAGAAAGGAGGAAAGGATGGGAGGAGCCAGGGAAGTAGGAAAATGCTGGGGAGTGATGTTGGCCACTTTATGGTGTCTTACTGTGTGCAGGACAGGTGTGGAGAAACAAATCCCATGCACATGCACAAATATAATACAACAATTAAAAATGTAGAGAAAACTAAAATGAAAACTGTACAGGTCATAAAGGCAAGAAACCAAATGGAAAACGTCAATCACCAGAGACAAAACACAAACCCAAAGGCCCACCATCAGTGGGATACCACACTCAGCCACTTCCTACCTGCCTTCAGTCACCACCCAGTTAACCCCTTTAAGGCTTTCAGGCACTGATTAGATGAAAGTTATCACAAGCCAATCTCTCACCAATAAACTTTCATGCATTCTTTCACATAATCCATTGGGAACCTATATCTAAACCACGAAACAGACCTTTTAATTCTCAGCCTCAGGGATGGGATAAGGCTTCTTCCCAATGCTGGGGATATGCAGTGGACATAGACTGAGGGGGTTCTTCCCCATTGCCTTTTATATTCTAGCAAAGCAGGCAAAAATGCAAAGACCAAATCTAGAGTACATGACAATAGCTTTAAACCCACAGTAAGTGAGAAAGCAATATAAACCTATGTCAGTGATATACACGGAGAATACAATATCCTCCAATTAGATTACAACACAAAACCCAGCGTTGCAAGATATTCATCATCCATTTCATTCATAA